>NC_056743.1:1972682943-1972705443 GCF_019279795.1 Protopterus annectens | reverse complement strand
GTATTTGTTGTGAGGAGGAGAGGGTTGTCTGTGAACATGAGGCAATTGTAACATTGCCTCAAGATTCCCAAATTCACCAGCTGAACAGGAGAGGACGCCAGCAACTGACCCTTCAACATGCTAGAATAGTGTAAAGGATTGCTGTGTAACTGAGTCAGAAAGGACCTATAGGGAAATGGGTACTCAAGGGGATTTAGGTGAATGAAGTACTTTCTTTTTGTTTAAGAGTGCTTTACCTGTATAAAAATGCTTTAGGAGCAAGTGCTGGGCTTTTCAGATAGAGAATAGACTGTTTAGATTGCAAGTAGAGCAGTTCTAAGGGAAAAATTGAAGAGCAGGCTTTGCGGAGCCAGAAATAGTTTAAACTTGATTAACCGGTGCTGCACGAGGCTGCTCTATGAGCAACTTCGCGCAAATTCGCGCAAATGTACGCTAAAGCGGGCTTTATAGCAGGGGGTTGAAAAGAGCTAGGAAATGGCCCACAACGGCCAATAAACTACAAGTTGCTGGGCTGGAACCACTCCTTTAGGGAAAAATAGGCTGCTCAGTGCTCCCCACTCCCACTAGTGAACAAAGAAGCTTCCTCTTATCCAAATAAGGATATGGACAACACAGGAACTATGACACAGCCCAGGGATCAGCAAAATCTGAAGACTGGACTATTCTAGTTCAGTAAAGGCAGGAAAACAAGGATAATTTTTTTTTGTTTTTTTTGTTTTTTTGTTTCAAACAGACAAAAAGATACAATAACAAACAGTAAATGCTTTAAATCAGCTAGCGCACTTGAGTGTGTTAGCCTAACAGTTAAATTAAGCAAAAAACAAACATTGTAAAGTGCAAACTGTTCAGAAGCAAACACAAATACAGTAGATCAACTTGCAGAGCTAGTTTAGTAATATGAAAATGCTTTTAGGCAAAATACAGTCGAAATACAGCAGTCAAAAAAGAAAGCCAGAAAAATACTTGTAAATCAAAGGAAAGTCACTCTTTCACTCTTTGCTGCTTGTAGAACTCTGCAGGACACCACGAGGAGCTGTGCTGAGTCGTATACAAGAACAAAAGCACGCTAAAGCGGGCTTTATAGCAGGGGGTTGAAGAGAGCTAGGAAATTGTCCAAAACGGCCAATAAACTACAAGTTCTGGCCTGGAACCACTCCTTTAGGGAAAAATAGGCTGCTCAGTGCTCCCCACTCCCACTGGTGAACAAAGAAGCTTCCTCTTATCCAAATAAGGATATGGACAACACAGGAACTATGACACAGCCCAGGGATCAGCAAAATCTGAAGGCTGGATTATTCTAGTTCAGTAAAGGCAGGAAAACAAGGATATTTTTTGTTTTTTTTGTTTTTTTGTTTCAAACAGACAAAAAGATGCAGTAACAAACAGTAAATGCTTTAAATCAGCTAGCGCACTTGAGTGTGTTAGCCTAACAGTTAAATTAAGCAAAAAACAAACTTTGTAAAGTGGAAACTGTTCAGAAGCAAACACAAATACAGTAGATCAACTTGCAGAGCTAGTTTAGTAATATGAAAATGCTTTTAGGCAAAATACAGTCAAAATACAGCAATCAAAAAAGAAAGCCAGAAAAATACTTATAAATCAAAGGAAATTCACTCTTTCACTCTCTGCTGCTTGTAGCTCTCTGCAGGACACCATGAGGAGCTGTGCTGAGTCGTATACAAGCACAAAAGCCCACTAAAGAAGGCTTTATAGCAGGGGGTTGAAAAGAGCTAAGAAATGGCCCAAAATGGCCAATAAACTACAAGTTGCTGGGCTGAAACCACTCCTTTAGGGGCAAATAGGCTGCTCAATGCTCCCCACTCCCACTGGTGAACAAAGAAGCTTCCTTTTATCCAAATAAGTATATGAACAACACAGGAACTATGGCACAGCCCAGGGATCAGCAAAATCTGAAGATTGGACTATTCTAGTTCAGTAAAGGCAGGAAAACAAGGATATTTTTTTTTGTTTTGTTTTTTTGTTTCAAACAGACAAAAAGATACAGTAACAAACAGTAAATGCTTTAAATCGGCTAGCGCACTTGAGTGTGTTAGCCTAACAGTTAAATTAAGCAAAAAACAAACTTTTTAAAGTGCAAACAGGCAGAAGCAAACACAAATACAGTAGATCAACTTGCAGAGCTAGTTTAGTAATATGAAAATGCTTTTAGGCGAAATACAGTCGAAATACAGCAGTCAAAAAAGAAAGCCAGAAAAATACTTATAAATCAAAGGAAAGTCAATCTTTCACTATTTGCTGCTTGTAGAACTCTGCAGGACACCACGAGGAGCTGTGCTGAGTCGTATACAAGCACAAAAGCGCGCTAAAGTGGGCTTTATAGCAGGGGGTTGAAAAGAGCTAGGAAATGGCCCAAAACGGCCAATAAACTACAAGTTGCTGGGCTGGAACCACTCCTTTAGGGGCAAATAGGCTGCTCAGTGCTCCCCACTCCCACTGGTGAACAAAGAAGTTTCCTCTTATCCAAATAAGGATATGGACAACACATGAACTATGACACAGCCCAGGGATCAGCAAAATCTGAAGACTGGACTATTCTAGTTCAGTAAAGGCAGGAAAACAAGGATATTTTTATGGGTTTTTTTGTTTTTTTGTTTAGTAATATGAAAATGCTTTTAGGTGAAATACAGTCGAAATACAGCAGTCAAAAATGAAAGCCAGAAAAATACTTATAAATCAAAGGAAGGTCACTCTTTCACTCTCTGCTGCTTGTAGAACTCTGCAGGACACCACGAGGAGCTGTGCTGAGTTGTATACAAGCACAAAAGCTTGCAACTGTTTTTATGTTGGTAAAACTACAAGAAAACTATCTGATAGGGTTAAAGAACACTTAGCAGCTATTAGATCCAGTAATATATACAATGCTCTAGCTAAACACAGTTTATATTGTTCTAATTTTGATAAATTTCATTTTTTGGTTCTTGAACAGGTTGATTATTTCTTTGGAGACTGGGAATTATTTCTTGAACTTAGAGAACTTAAATGGCAGTTATTACTTAATTCTGAAGTTTTTCCTGGTCTTAATGAGAGTGTAAATATCAAATGTGCTCTCAAATGGTACCAATAATATGTTTTACATGTTTTTGTTTCCCGTTCTCATGTTTATGTATTAACATTTTGTTGGTTCTAATCTACCATTGGCCTCTTCTTATTAATGTATTAATTTATGCATGTCTTCTTATTGGCCTATTTATGCACATGTCCACTCTCTTCTAATTTTAAACTGTAACTGTTATTTCCTTGTTCATTCTGATGAAGCTCTTTTATCGAATAAGAGTGAAAGCTTAATTATCAGTTTGGTGTCTGTGTTCTTTTTGCTTCAGTTTTTATTTTATTAGTTTTTTATTTTGTTTAGCAAGTTTAAAGAAGTTTGTTATCATATTTCTTTTTTTCTTCTTTTTGGCAGTTTTTATATTATATTTAGTCATCCGCATTTTCAGTTATCCTTTCTTTTTATGGATGACATTGCAGTCACCGAACCTGGCTCCAGCAGCCCAAACCTTTTGGATTTATCTTTACATCCTATTCCACAAGAATTTGTGGACCTAATGGATAACTTGGAAAACACTACAGTTAAAGCGCAAGAAGCGCTTCTCAAATATAATGAATATATGAATTCTCGATCTGTTTCTTCAGCTACCACATCTCGACCATCAATCAACTTTGTTCATGGCCAGCTTCACACTTCGCAAACTCCTTGTACTTCAACTACCATGTTTGTGCCTACATCGACTGAACCACCCTGTTTTGCTCCTGCCAGCTCCATACATCATCGCAATGCTTTATGTACTGCTTCCAAACCTACCACCTCATCTGCCTCCAATTTGCTCTATTCAGCTCCCGTTATTGGGTCTGATATCATTACATTACCTTCCGGGATCTCTACGGATGTTTCAAATCAATATCACACCACTAATGCCATTGCTACCATTAATAAAGCAAATGCTTCCATCATTGAGTCTAATGATGCTTCTACTTCTGTTTATGACACAGGTGTTTTTCATGGCAATGTTTCCACTGTTACAGACAATGCGAGTGTTCCTGCCTTTAACTCAGACATTCCTGCCTTCAACACTGAAACTTCTGCTATTGACACTGGTGTGCGAAACTTCATTTCAGACATTCCTGCTACTGACACTAGTGTGCTTAACTTGATTTCTGATAATCCTACGAATGACTCCACTGTGCGAAATTTCATCTCTGACATTCCTGTGACTAATACAGTTACCAACAACCAAAATACTCACACTTTTTCAACTTCTAGTGGTGATATTTCATCTTTACTTGGATCGTTTACTAATAACAACCCATTTTTGGATTCTTACTCATCTGCCAATGACAACCCTTTGCTAATTAACTCATCTGATTCCAACGCTTGCAAAACTGATATTTTTAAACTAGAAAGACTTATTAAAGTCTATAAAAATATCGAGTACGATATTCTTTATCTTGATACCTGCCTTACTTTAAAAGTGGTTCCTCAAGGCTTGCGCTACATTAAGTTTCCCAATATTGCAGCTACTAACTCTAAATTGTACGAGTCTCTAAAATCCTTATTTAATGAAACTGGCTTGAAGATGTTAACTATTATTAACGATGACAACAGGAATAGACTCAATGATTTAAAGAAACCTATTGAAAATTTGAACTCTGCTTTACTTATTCACAAAGACTTTCACATTTTTGAACATTTATATCGTGGCATCAAACAGCGTGTTGACAGGCATGTTTCTTCTCTTATTTCAAGAAAGAAAAGTAAACTTGATAGAGACTTGTTTCATTACAGAAATAACTCTGCATATCCTGTCAAAAGTCCTAGAAAGTTATTTGAAAATCAGCAGCGGTTTCAACGTTTAAATTTCAACAACAGATTTGTTCCTACTAACCATACCAGTTTCTATGGCAACAGACAACGCTTTCAGAACAAAAGTTCCAACAGTAGCGTTCACGCTTCTCCTTCCTATGCGAAGGTTGTTTCTTCTAACCCTCGCAGAGCCTCTAATGTTACATCTTTTACACACAACAATTCCCATTTTCAACACCAACATTCACCTAGCGCTGCACCTCAACACAACTTTAATGCTTTATCTACTAACATTGATGCACAGTCTGCAACTAATAATACCACTATTCACACTACTAATATTACTTCTTCTCCTAATATTCAGTCTCCTGTTTTAGTTACTGAATCTTCTGAACAGCCTCTTTCTCATTTTACAGCTAACCAAGTAAGTGATTTTTTGTCTCCATCTCTAATACCCACCACACTAACACATCCAAGAACCAACATCCATTCACCCTTTCGAGGCAAGGGAAGAGGAAGAGCCAGAAATCTACTCACCAGCAAAAGACCATTGATTTCCCGGTCTCCAAGTTCAAAAATAGTCACCAGAAGTTCCCTCAGGTCCTAAACTCTGCCTCTTTCATTTCTTCTGTTGATCCTACTATGACTTCTAATTGCTCTGATGTATGTCTTCTTTAGCCCCTTCTCATCCTTCACATACACTTGTTCACCCTTCCACAATTCCTTCTTTAAACCTTTCCCTTCAACACATGAAAACAGACATTTTTAATCTAACTACACGCTCATTTACTGAGCAACAGTTACAAACTTTACATAAGGGTTTTAACTTTATTCCTTCACAACGTGCTCATTTAGCAGATTCACTTTTGGACCTTAAACTTTATGCTAGAAAGCTTAATTTATGTCTTATTCATTCAGACCCTCCCACACATAAGAATTTGCCTAATTCTTATGATTCTGACTCTGACTCTAGTGTTTCTTCCACTGACACTCATGTTTCTGAACAGATTTCTACTCTCAAACCTAAAAGTTTGTTTAACCCTACATTGAACACTTCCATTATGTCTTTTTTAAAAATATGTGAAAGAGATTTGAGGAATCAACATTTTGGTAAAAACACTAGTAAATGGTTTAATATGACTCAGGATGAAAGAAATTGTTTATCTGCTTTTTCTAAGGATAAAACCTTACGCATTATGCGTGCAGACAAGGGCAATGGTTTGGTTCTTATGGAACAGGACTTATACATTCAGAAAATTGAGTCTACTTTGTATAATAATGACTTTTTCCAGTGTGTTGATATCAAAACTGTTCATAAGCATTTTACCAATATTGACAGGACTTTAAGAAAACTGCATTCTTCTAATGCTATTTCATTTGATGAATTTATGTTTATGTCTGTACCTTCTCCTAACCTTGGAAGATTGTTTGGCATCCCAAAAATCCACAAAAACTCACTTGACCCACCTTTTAGACACATTATTTCCAACAAGAAAACCAAAACTGAAAAGATAGCTGAATATTTAGACTATATTCTTAATCCTTTGGTTCAGACTACACCTTACTACTTAAAAGACTCATGGGTTTTCTTAAATGATTTACATCTCAATAAAGAACACATTTCTGACTGCATTTTTGTAACATTAGATGTTGAAGGACTCTATACCAATATCCCTCACCTAGAAGGCTTACAATATTTTAAGATTTTTTTAAATAAGTATACTAACTTCTCTTCTACAAAAATTGATACTTTATGTACATTAGTTGATATAGTACTGAATAACAATTTCTTTTATTTTAATAACCACATATATAAACAAATTAAAGGTGTGGCTATGGGTTCTATTTTAGCACCTTCTTTTGCTAACATTGTCCTCAGTACTTGGGAATTAGAAAAATTACATCATTTGAATAATTTTCATCAGATTCATGTATACAAAAGATTTATTGACGATATTTTTTTCACGTGGCATGGTAGTCAGTCTTCTTTAGATGTCTTCATATCTGACATGAAACTCAGTATTGGTTTTTTAAACCTCATTGTTTCAGCTTGTGGCAATTGTATTACATTTTTAGACACTAAGATTTACATTTCTTCTGGAGTTTTATGTTCCACCTTACATAGAAAAGACACCTACAAGAATAATCTTTTAGATTTCACTAGCTGTCATCCTTTTTTTATGAAAAAGAACTTAGTACGTAGCCAATTCATTCGCATTTCCAGACTTGTTAGCCAGGACAATGAATTTTATTTTCAATCTGCTCTATTAAAACACATGTTTATTTTAAGAAACTATCCTGCTTCTTTGGTTGACTCTATTTTTAATGAAGTGTCTTCCCAGAGACACATCTCTCATGCACCTATTTTGTTATTTGGTTTTAACCCTAAACCTAGAACTGAAATTTCAAGGAAGACTGATATGACTCTCAGTTTCCCTTTACCTATCTCCACAGACATGTCCTCTATTAGAAACATTATTTCCAGCAATTGGGACATTTTATTTGACTCTCAACACATGCTATCTGCCATTGGCCCTTCTCCCTTGTTTTCATATAAAAGGACCAAAACCATTCGTATGAGTCTTGAAAACAGAGACCCCCCTTTCTTTTCTTTAAACACACATTTACCCTCATTATCTTCTGGTATGCACATTTGTAATAGATGTGTTGTTTGCCCATATATTCACACTGGGTCTCAGTACACCTTTCCACATTGCAACTATGAAATCACATTTAAGAAAGAATTCAATTGCCATTCCCCTGCTGTTGTTTATGCTGGGATTTGTAACTCTTGCAACTGTTTTTATGTTGGTAAAACTACAAGAAAACTTTCTGATAGGGTTAAAGAACACTTAGCAGCTATTAGATCCAAAAACTTATACAATGCTTTAGCTAAACATAGTTTATTTTGTCCTAATTTTGTTAAGTTTAGTTTTATGGTCCTTGAACAGGTTGATAATTTCTTTGGTGACTGGGAATTATTTCTTGAGCTTAGAGAACTTAAATGGCAGTTATTACTTAATTCTGAAGTTTATCCTGGTCTTAACGAATCAGTAAATATCAAATGTGCCCTTAAATGGTATCATTAATATGTTTATACATGTTTTTGTTTCCCGTTCTCATGTTTATGTATTAACATTTTGCTGGTTCTAATCTACCATCGGCCTCTTCTTATTAATGTATTAATTTATGCATGTCTTCTTATTGGCCTATTTATGCACATGTCCACTCTCTTCTAATTTTAAACTGTAACTATTATTTTCTTGTTCATTCTGATGAAGCTCTTTTATCGAATAAGAGTGAAAGCTTAATTATCAGTTTGGTGTCTGTGTTCTTTTGCTTCAGTTTTTATTTTATTAGTTTTTTATTTTGTTTAGCAAGTTTAAAGAAGTTTGTTATCATATTTCTTTTTTTTCTTTTTGGCGGTTTTTATATTATATGTATTTTGGTTCTATTTGGGATGGCACGATTCATGCATGAGTGGATGTGCTCGTACAGTGCCTTAGTGTAGGATTCAGCAGTTGAACTTTCAGTTCACGTCTGCATGGGTGTCATGAAGTTTGTCACTTCTGACTTGAGTAGCATGAAGTTGGCTTTGGAGAAGTTTTTTATGGTGGTTTCTTTACTGGGGGGTGGGGGTGGGATGTGGATAATAAGGGTGATTAGCTTATGGTCAAACCTGACTAACGAGGGGGTGACCATAGGTATGGAGCATTGATTTCCCATGTTGGTAATGACCAGGTCTAGGATATTGGAGCCCCTGGTGGGACTATGGATTAGTTGATCCAGGGCGTTGGAATTTATGAATTCCAAGAACCGTTGCGCAAAGGTGTTGGGACATAAGTAGTTTTCCCAGTTAATGGCAGGGTAGTTAAAATCACCCAGTATTAGGATGTGTGGTTCTATCTTAATATTTTCCAGTATGTTTAGAAAGGTGTAGTGAGAATCTTGGGGTATGGTGGGGGATCTGTAGCAAACTACAATTTAGATTGCAGTCTTACCTAGTGTTAGTTGCACTTGGAGAATTTCAGACACATTGTGTTGACCAACTAGCATGGTGGTGTGAATATCCTTGGTGAATATTGACACTCCTCCACCTTTAATGTTTCGGACCTGGTTTGGTGGCCGAAAAGTGTGGTAAGAGTTGTAGCCTGGTATTGCAGGGGTGCTCTCTGGAGCCTTGAACCAGGTCTCAGTTACTGCACAGATATCGATGTTATCCATTTTTAGGAGTGCCTCGAGAGAGTGCATTTTGAGGTTTAGACTTCTAGCATTGAGTATATATATATATATATATATATATATATATATATATATATATATATGTATGTATATATATATATATATATATATATATGTATATACACACATATACACATATATATATATATATATATATATATATATTTATACATATATATATACACACACACATATATATATATTTTGAGATTTAGACGTCTAGCATTGAGTATATATATATATATATATATATATATATATATATATATATATATATACACATATGTATACATATATATATATATATATATGTATATATATATATATATATATATATATATATATATGTGTATATGTATATATGTATATATATGTATATATATATATATATATATGTGTATATGTATATATATGTGTGTGTGTGTATATATATATATATATATATATATATATATATATATATATATATATATATATAAAAAACAATTGTTAACAATGGCCAGACACACATAAATCTCAACTGTACAGAATATGTCCATAGTGTGGGACCATATATATGGCCACTGCCGCATACCACTTCCAGGAGTCTGCTAAGTCAATGGGATGATATCAGGAGTGAAGTCACTAAATCATGGTATACCATACCTGTGAACTTCTTACTGCAAGACATCTGGACAAAGCCTGACATACTTTTGGGACAGGGGGCCGAAAAGAGGGACATTATCAACATAATGGTATTACAAACTGAAACAGTTGCTGGTGTTACAGGGTTTATTGTAACATAACATCCTTGAAGAACATGATGTCTAAAACACAAATGGATGTCAACATTTACTGACTACAATCCTCACGTTATCCTACTGATTTCTCAAAAACAGACATTGTCTGAGGAACAGACCAAACATAAGAAGCAAACCTCTGGGCATTCTGTGGACATCTGGACAGTTGGGAGGTATGTCAGAGACATATCACTGTCAGACATCAAGTCACACAGAAAATGCATGTCCAGACAAACTAGCAATCGTCTATATGTAAAACAGCAATACTTACAATCTGTACTCAATGTTGGAACTTTGTCCCCATTTTGTTGGGCTGTCTCCACATTTCTTATTCTGAGAGGTATGTCCACCTACCTTCTGTGAATCTGTAGCCCCCACACCTCCATAATGTCCTCCTCACAGGCAAGGAAAACAGGTAAGGCCCGCATGCAGGACCTAATTATAGCACAGTGTTGCTATGGCATTGGCTAATGGAAAGACAACACAGCTGCTCTGGATGCAAGTAGCAAGTGGGAGTCACCAATTGGTTTACAGGCCATCACCTGCTCATGAGCATTACCTACAAAAGGCAAGTTGCTGCGTATGCAAAACAGGTCTGAACTCATCTACACAAAGGCAGACTGTGGCTACACAAACCTAAACATTTGCATTATTTTGAGGAAACTCTTCAGCATGGTAACAGGTATGTCAATCAATTAAGCATGTAATGGAATGCAGAAGGGGGTGTAATAATGTGACATAGGAAATTAAACACTAGGTCACAACAAGACTTGCTGGACTCACATGTTGCTGTCTGGCACCTACGGCCATTCTTGCTGACCCTGTCTGCAGCGACATAGATCACACCTCCAGCCCCTGAGCCACCCCAGCAAAGGTCAGCTTGTGTATGACTACTACTGCAGTGTCTGTTGTCCAGTACTGACTGTGACACTGTTAGGCCAGCTACCTGGGATGTTGTAAATATTTATATGTCACCTGTGAATGCTACTATGATACATATGCTTGTCTTACAAATGTAAGAGACTTCTATAGGATATGTGCATAGTAAACAATTTGCACAGAAGTGTGTGTTGAATATGTAGTGATATACTGAGCTCATACCTTTCAACTTTCCAGAGTGTTGCGGACTGACCAAGTTTGCCTCATATTTGTAGGCAATGTCTTATACAGTTGTGTATTGTCTGGCAAAAACTGAAGTCATAACAACAGGATACATTTGAATGCCAGATGTCATATCCTGCAGAGTAATCCTGTGAATGTGAAACCTTCTTTGTTAGCAACTAAGTGTGCTACAGCTAGATTTATAAAGTGTCACTATCTTCTGCCCTTGCCCACCATTTATGTGCGCTTTTGTGCAGATGTCTTACTTTAACAGGAGCTCGGAGTCTTAGCATGAAACTCATGTCATTGCAAACGTACCTGGTCCTGGAGGATGCTGACATTTGTGCAGTCACTGACACCTTGTCTGCAGCTGTGGAGAGCACACTAACCTTGCCAGATTACTCATCCCACCATATGCCTAGACCCAAAATGGAGGGCTGCAAAGCCACAGGAGGTGGAGTTTTAAACATTATCATACACATGTACACCTCCAGGCTGGCCAAACAGTATGACGTAAGGGAGACATCCCAAATGCAGTTAACTGTTGGCAAAACAAAAACACCTACTAAACTCATAGCTATCTACAGACCACCAACCATGATTATGGACACCCACTACATCTATTAGGGCTTGCTTGAATGTCAAAATTCAACCATCTACCCTGCTCCTGGGTGACTAACTACCTAATCAGTGTATATTCTACCTGAACATGACAGCACAGAGATTCCTTGGCTTTGTCAATGGCAATGCAGTGGATCAGCCGGTCAACACTCCTATGACAGGTGGAAATATCCTGTACCTGGTCCTAACCAACATGAGTAGCCACTGTAGAACTCCTACAGTATCATCCTCCTAGGTAAGATCTGACCACTGTTGAGGTCACCATCTCCCCTGCCCCTCTTTGTCAGGGTCAAACAAAAATAACTTTCCAAAACCCACTATAAAAAGCAGGTAGAAGTAGCTTTACAGCCACTGTCCCATCAGATGGAACTAGCAGTATTGTCTAAGCCTATACCACAATACTATGTAAGCACCTACATAGCTGTATGGACTCACCAATACCTCAGAGCACAAAATAATCTTCCTCAATGTAGGGTAAACCTCTGTGGTGGACAGCAGCAATACAAAAATACCATAAAAGGTGATAATAATTGCTAGACAGTGCCAAGAAGGAGCAGGAGCCTAATTGGAAGCAATATCACCTTGGTGTGAACAAGCAATTAAGGTCACAGGTGAATCACCCTAAGGCTATCCTTGAGTGGAAACTGAACACATCCACCAAGGCCAATCACTAGGCCTTCCACACATATGTCTGCAATCCCAAAGGCAACACCCAAATCTGCTCTGTAGTGGTGGTCAGCAACACCACATACACATACGGCATAGATATAACCAACCTGCTGCAGACAGGTTAAGTGTACACATCACCCCCCTGTCCCCCATCAGTACACATGGATATGCAGAGCACCTGCCCCTCTCCCCTCATCATCAGGAAGCAGGTCTGTAATTCCCTCTCAAAGACAACTCACATAATTCTCCATAGGCCTGATACCATCCCTGGCTGCATCCTACATGAAATCAGGCATGAGCTCTCAGCTCAATTACATACTGTAGTCAACCAAAGCCTTATCACCAGTATCATCCTATCTGTAAAGAGGACAGCCACTGTCTTCCCTATACACAAAGGTGGAGCAATCCACTGACCCAGCCAATCATATGCACATCAGCCTAACTAGCCTGATCTGCAAGGCATGGAAGCCAATATCAAGGACCTAATAAACAGGGACATTGGCAACCTCAAAATGATTGAGCCCACACAGTTTGGTATTGTCAAACCGAGATCAGGCCTGTTAAACCTGGTTGACTTCTCTAAAGTGGTCAACAAACACAAGAATGATGGAAGGATGTTGCACACTCCCTACCTTCACCTAGGCCAAGTCACTCACAATAATCCCCAGGCAGCCGTGATACAGAAGACTACACAGCTAGGCATCAACCTGCATGTTACCAGATGGGTAGCTAACTGGCTCAATGATAGTACCCACTCGGTCAAAGTAGTGAAAGCCACCTCTAGTAGTAGAATCTTACAGAGTGGTGTACCCCAAGGTTCAGTCTGGGGGCCTCTACTGGTTGAGATATATGTTTTTGAGGTACAAGACAAAACCAGTGATCTCTGGCTGACCAAGTTTACAGATGATTGCAAGCTGGCCACTGTCTTACATTCCCCTACTGATGTGAGCATTCTCCAGGAGGCCATTACCCAAATTAATCACTGGTGCAAGAAGCACTGCCTCAAACTGAATGCCAGGAGCTGCATCATTTTCCCTGTTGTGGTAGCTGTCATCCACACTAATTATGACAGTAATAACAATGTACTGAGCATGCAATCAGGTGTGAGGCCTCTTGTCTGCCAAGATTGGTAGCAACCTGACAACTCCCCACTGTGTGGGGACCATTGTACAGAAGGCTGTCCACATGGGCCGACTCACAAATATGGATATGTCATCCAGGAACCAGGAGGCCACAACATCCCTGTACTCCACCCTTATCAGATGCATTACCAAGTACAAAGGCTCCTTTGGCATATACCTTGCCAAGCAAATGCAGCAGCTGCAGAGACCACAGAGGTTCCTGACAAGGCAAACCCAGGGTCTGCAACACCTATCCTATACAGATAGACTGAAATCCCTGTCCCTGTACTCAGTCTCATACAGACTGACCATAGGTGACCTGTGTTTGGCATACAAGGACATTTCCAAACCAGTCTTGATGGTGTTTCTGCATATCCGTAAGACAAACCCCACACATGCATGCAAGGCCCTTACCTGGTCTGTGACATGTATAGTACTTGTTGGCAGGATAGTGTAGTGTCCCACACAATACACTGTCTGTAAAATATACTCCCTCCCAATGTGTAGCAGAATACATGTATAGCCCTCTTGCAGCAGAAGCTGGATGACTGCATGGGAAATGGAAAAGACACCCCTGTGTGTCCCAGCTGGACAGTGGAAACAGATGCTGGCTGTGATGGTACACAGGTGAAAGTATGGGCTAGGCTTATGAGGGCATCAGGGCCAATAGCCTGGTATCATGTTATGAATATATGCACCTAGTATTTTACATGTTTTCTGTATGTATTGCAGACTGTCCTGAAATGTTGTCTGAAATGAATCCCTTTGAGTCTGAACCATGTAGGTACTGCAGTGATAGAGTATTCTCTTGTTACTTTATCAGTTATTATCACATATTGTTAAACCTTGTCATTGTGCCTGGTCTGTATAGCAGTAAGTCAGCTCTTACAGTACTTGCATATGCACTTGGTGACACTGTATAGCTCACTCCAATAACCTTGATCTTGGTCACATGTACCATTCTGCTAATAGGCCCATCACACAGTAGGATTTTTCACCCTTTTGAGGGTCTTACAGTAGCTGTGAAAGAGATGGATTGTGGCAGGCAAAACTACCACAAGGTCTGGCCTGAAGAGCCCATAGGTGGCAAAGCTGTGCCAGGCTTTACCAGAAGTGTGTGTGGGTGTATGTGTGTGTGTATCCCATGATAATGGTGGTTATAGTGAGGCACAGGTGAGGTTGTCGGGGCCTGAATCTGCACCATTGGTTGTTATCCCAGTTTCACCCGCAATGTCCAAGCAGTCAGTATGCCCACACATACCCTGTCCCCAGCAGCCACAGATAATGGACAGTTGAAGGGTGGTGGCATGGAAAAGGGTAGTGTGGTGACTATGGCAAGGGTGAGTGTAGACACCACTCATAGCCAGAGAGCAGGTGAGGTCACACACAGGCAGATAGACGGGATACTTGATGGAGGACTGCTGCCCATCAAGCCCCTGTCACAAGTGTCACAGCAGGTGTCACCAGATGCATGTTATGGTCCATCATGGAGGCACAGGAGCATACAGACCATAACATCAGACAGATGCTTAGGGTCAATGAATGCAGCATTTCCTGCCATGCTTGATGATCTCCATGGCATTTGTGACACCATACATCATTTAGCCAATGTCGTGGATCGATGGCGGGGTAACACATTGTCACTGCTCAACTGTGCAATGTCTGTGCTTTACCATGTGGTGAAAGTAGGGCATTGGCCAGGTGGATGTAGGTCAGCAACATGATAAGCTAAAAGGCCACATGGTATTGCACATTCACAGACCTGTAGTGGCAGTACCACCAGCACTACCAAAGGTAGGGTGCTGTCCACACCACAGGGGAGCAGGCCATATGCATGTTGTCCTGGCCAGTCCCATCAAGGACACAGATCCAGCAGACAGCAGTCACCATCAGGAAGTAGTACTGCATGTGTCCTTGGGCCTGGTGGTGTCACTGAGACTTCTGGCAGAAACAGTTCACGTGTCCCTGCTGGGAGATTTTGAAAGTACAGTTGTGTACACTTACCATAAATGTAGATGTTCGAGTGTATTCACTGTTGCAGTTATCACATTTGGGTTATCCCTGCCAGGGTAGGCCTTAGCCGGCCCAAATACCAGAGGGTTAGTATTTCTGTATCGGTTGCCGTCACTTCAGGACTGATGTCAGGTCATAGATTAGGTTCATAGAGTAGTACTAGGCTAACTGCCCTTGGAGCCATTTTTTAAGCCTAGCCAATTATCCCTTGTGAGACTCAAATCCTGCACCTTGTGTTTGTAAGGCAAACACCTTAACCATTAAGCCACCCTCCCAACCCCAGTTGTATCATCAGTAGTATAAAGTAAGGCAGCTGACGCCATTACATCAGTTTTTCTTGCCCTGTCAGGAGCCCCCAAGTGGGAGCCAGGTTCTGGTGTAAGAACACCACCAGTAGAAAGTAAATACCAAAATGTCCCTTGTAAGGAGAGAGAAGAGAAAAGAAAGAAGAGTGGGATGGAGGGAGGGAAACCAGGACTGCAACAGTGAATACACTCAAACATCTACATTTATGGTAAGTGAACACAACTGTACTATGTTCTTCATGTTTCACTGTTGCAGTCATCACATTTGGGTTGATTCCCAAATCTGAGGAAAAGGGTGGAGGCAGTCAAGGAGACTAGGGGCTTGCTATGATCTCCTGCAAGACTGCAGTGTCAAACCATGCCCTGGATTTGGAGAAGATAGGCAGGTGGTAATGTTTGGTGAAAGTGTGAACAGATGTCCAGGTGGCAGCCTCCAGGATGTCCCTGATGGGGACTCCTCTGAGGAAAGCTGCAGAGGTGGAGGCTGCTCTGGTGGAGTGAGTCCTGACTCCCTCAGGGGGAGGCTTTCTGTGTTGCTTGTAACAGAATTTGATGCAGTGTGCTATCCATCTGGAAATTGTCTGTTTGGAGATGGCTTTACCCTCTTCCCCTGCAGCAAAGTGAACCAGCAATTGATCAGACCTTCTGAAGGATTTAGTCCTGTCTAGATAGAATCTGAGCTGTCTGTGCACATCTAGAGAGTGCAGGATCCTTTCCTCCTTATTCTGTGGGTTAGGGAAAAAGGTGGGCAAATGAATGGATTGGTTGACAGCTACACTGGACACCACTTTGGGCATGAAGGATGGGTTAGTCCTGAGGGAAACCCTGTCAGCATGGAAGATAATGAAGGGCTCCACAGCCATGAGTGCTTGTAGCTCAGAGACCCTTCTGGCTGAAGTGATGACCAGAAGGAAAGCTGTCTTCCAGGAGAGAAATTTTAACTCTGCTGAAGATGCTGGTCTGAAGGGGGCAGGGTGAGCTTTTACAACACAAAGTCAAGGTCCCAAGCTGGGATAGGGGCTCTTCTGGGTGGCCTCAAGTTGCTAGCCCCTCTTAGGAACTTTTTGATCAGAGGGTGTGAGAAAAGGGGCTGCTTAGTGGGGAAATGAGCAGAGATAGCAGAGGCATGAATTTTAATAGAGAAAAAAGACAGACTACTGTGTAGCAGGTCAGCTAAGTAATCCAGGATGAAAGGGAGGGAAGGCTGTGTCGTATTGGCTCCCTTAGCCTGAATCCAGGTGCAGAAATGTCTCCATCTGTCAGCATAAGACTTTCTAGTACTAGGGCATCTGGCCTCACATATAACATCTAAAACCTGTTTACTGAGGTTGGCAGATTGAATGGTGTTTAGGGAATAAGCCAAGCTGCCAAATTGAGGGTTTGCAATTGGGGATGCACAGATTTTCCTTCCCTCTGGGTTAGGAGGGTTGGGGTCTGAGTGAGATGCCATGGTGGCAGTGGGGACAGGCTGCGCAGCAGTGGGTAACAGTGCTGGTGAGACCAGTCTGGAGCAATAAGAATTGTCCTTGGTTTTTCCTCCCTTATTTTGAGCAGTACCCTGGGTATGAAAGGTAGTGGAGGAAAGGCATAGACCAATAGATTGACCCAGGGGAAGGAGAGGGCATCCACTTTCCAAGCCTTGCAGTGATGCTCCCTGGTACAGAACTTGTTGAGCTGATGGTTGGTGTGAGAGGCAAAGAGGTCGACCTTCGGGGTGCCCTATTTCTGAGTTATTAGGTTGAAGGTTCTTTTGTTTAGCTGCCACTGATGTGGGACCAGAAGATTTCTGCTTAAGTGGTCTGACTGAGAGTTTAGAAAACCTGGCAGGAATTGTGCTAACAGGTGGAGTTGCATGTCAGAGGCTGTGTGCCAAAGGGTCATTGCCAACCTGCATAGAGGGTAGGAGTGAGTCCCTCCCTGCTTGTTGATATGCCACATCACAGTAGTGTTGTCTGTTTTGATCAGGAGAGCCCCTGGGAAGAGAAGGGGCCTGAAAGCTGTCAATGCATGCTGGACAGTTAACATCTGTTTTTGGTTGATGTGCAGATGGATTTTCTCGGGCTCCATTGGACCTGTATGCACCTGCCATCCAAGTGTGCACCCCAGGCAGAGTTTGATGCATTTGTGGTGATGGTCTGGGCAGTGGGGCATGGTGATAAAGGTAGACACTTGTTGTGGGAGCATGCTGCTGCCCACCAAAGAAAATCTTTTCTGAGGCAAGGTATCATGGGTATAAGAGTTTGCAGGTCTTGAGAGTGTTGACATCAAAGACTTTTTAGGTACCACTGAAGTTTCCTCATATGCAGTCTGGCATATGGAATGAGTAGAATGCAAGATGCCATGAACCCCAGAGCTTGCAGGATTTTCCTTGCAGATAACTGGGGTCTGGTGGCTAGTTGACAGAAGTAGGCTGTCAGTTAAGTTTGCTTCTCTGGTGTAAGGATTGCCATATGGGATGCTGTGTCCAGGATTGCTCCCAGGAATATACTCCTTTGGGTGGGTACTTGTTTGGATTTGTTTTCATTGATGGTGTACCCTAGGGAGGTCAGTATTGACTTTACAAAGGCAAGGTGCTTGAGCAGCTTTTCCTGACTGTCTGCCTGAATTAGGCAGTCATCTAAGTATGGGTAAATTTGGATATTCCTTTGTCGGCAAAAGGCAATGGCCAGAGCCAAACATTTTGTAAAAACTCTGGGAGCAGTAGATAAGCCAAATGGAAGTGCAGAGAACTGAAAATGCAGAGAGCCTGCCCTGAAATGTAGATATTTCCTGCATGATTCCTGATAGGAATGTGGAGGTAGGCCTCTTTTAGGTCTAGGGTGGCTAGCCAAGCATACCAGGAGAGCATGGGTAGCAGTTGCTGGAGGGTGAGCATTTTGAATTTTGGTATCACTTGGAAGGTGTTTAGAATGGATAGATTGAGGATGGGGTGCCAGGTGCCCTCTTTTCTGAGTACCAGAAAAAGTGTGGAGTAGAAACCTTGGCCTTTCTGTTCTGCAGGAATGTGCTCTATTGCCATTATAAAGAGCAGGGAAAGGACTTGCTTTTGTGCCTCTGCCCACTGGCTTGGAGTTAGATCTGGGAACCCTTTTGGAGTTGGAAGAGTGTGGAAAGAAATTTTGTATCCCTGGGAATCTGTGTTGAGGACCCAGCAGTAGTTGGTAATGGTGGCCCAGGTGCTTGCATGTAAGGAGAGTTTTCCTCCTAGGGGTAAGTGAAGGTGGGCTGAGGGAGGGGGCAGGGGAGGAAAGTCATTGTGAGTTCTTACCATGAGGGAGTGGCTTAGAACTCCCTGTTTTTGAAGTGGAAGAATTCCACTGTTTTGATCTCTGCATTCCCTGTGGCTGCAGTCTGGGGGGAGTCTGCATCCATGGGGTCTGGGCTGAACTGACCTGGTGGAAGCAGTAAAGGACTAGTGCTTGGAGGGGCAATGCCTGCTGAACCTGGGTGGCTGGTCCTGTAGAACATCCTTAACTGTCTACATAGATTTAGCTTTTTCTTTAATATTTTTAAAGACCTCCTCTGCCTTAGTGCTAAATAAGTTGTCTTTGTGCAAGGATGCATCCAACAATTTAGATTTAACATGGTCTGGCAAGGGCTGTTCCTTATGCCATGCATGCCTTCTAAGGACAGAACTGGTGACTGCTGCCCTGCAAAAAGCTTCTAGGGCATCAAAACCACAGTGCAAGGTGTGTTTAGTTACTTGACTTGCAGAATGCATTAACTCTTGTGACTCATTAGATTCTGCAAAAGCAAGAAAGGAAGACACTTTTTGTTTGAGAGGTTACATGGTATGTTGCTGAAATTCTAGCAAACAGAACTGGCAATTTAGTGCTCTGATAGCAAGAGCAGCAGAGGTGTATACTTTTTTACTCCATCTGTCTAGTGATCAAGAATCCCTATCTGATGGGGTGGGATTCTTAGCAGAGGTTGCTTTAATTCCTTTAGGCCCTTGAGAAATTACCTCAGGGTCAGCAGTGGGATTTGTAAAGAGAAATGTGTGTGAGTCAGGGACTCTGTAATACCTGTCAGGTTTTCTGGGTGCAGGAGGGAGGGTGTCAGGAGTTAACTGGATTCCAGGAAAACATTGTCCACAACATCCAGGACTGAAGGAATGGCCAGGGGTCTGTGCTGTGGAAGATCTAAAAATTCCCTGAGTCACTTTTTAGACTGAGCGGGTAGTCCTGACATTCCCATTGGAAATGCTCCCTTAAGGTACGAAGGGTTTCCCAAAAGAAAAATCCTCGGAAGAGTGGCAGAAGGAATGGAATCCGCTGCATCAGAATCCTCATAAGCAGAGAGGGGTTACATGTCTTCATATTCAGATGCATCAGAGTCATCAGACTCCTGTTCAGGCAAAACTACTGGGGATAGATCTAGTTTTCTTTTGGAAGGGGTACCTTGGCTGTCCCTGATCAGCAAGATGAGGTCTTCTGCCATTTTAAGCATTTGAGACTGAGGCAAGGAAGCAGGTGCCTGAGAATGGGTCATCGGTTTATTGGGTGTGGTTTGTACCCTGGGCCTTAGAAACTCGGTAGTTTTCAAAAGAATGGTAAATGCAAAAGAAGTTGTCAGTTTGTGTCGAGAATCGGCAGTGCAAAGTACTTCTTCAGAAGCCTGTGCCTGCTCAGCAGCGCTGGACCCATCCAAGGAAGAGACAACTGCAGGATCTATAGTCGAAGAAGAGTTTTGCTGCATACTGGACTCCGAAAGGGTCTCTGTAGTGGCCTGTGAATCCACAGAAGTGGGCATCAGGGGCTGTGAAAATACCTCGCTGAGGACCAGAGAACTGACGATTAACTTAACGGAAGAATCGTCACTATGTTTGGACCTGTGCGGTCTCTCACTGTCTTTATTCTTATGTTTTTTCAAAAGATCTGCTGTTGGATGGCTTACCAAAGAAATATTGGAATTCGAGGACTGTAAGCTAAAATATCTAGCTACAGTAAGGACCCGATGATGTATAGTTCTGGCACTGAACAAAGCACAAAAGCGACAGCGGAGGATGCCGTGGTCTGGGCTTAAGCAAGTGACGCAGTAAGAATGAATGTCTCGATGTGGTATTTGCTTTCCACAGGTTAGACAATTGTTAACTTTTTCTGACATCGGTTAGTGCAAGAAAAAAGGATCCCAAGTGGGGTACTTAGCTATAAAAGACTTCAGCTTCAATTCGGAAGATGAAACTCAGGTAGTGGCCGACTGGCACTCATGCGAATTGCTTCTGCTTCAGGCTCTATGGCAAGCAAGACTGATGTAATGGCGTTGGCTGCCTTACTTTATACTACTGATGACCTGATGTCAGTCCTGAAGTGACAGCAACCAATGCAGAAATACTTAAGCCTCTGGTATTCAGGCCGGACGAGGGCTGCCCTGGCAGGGATAACCCAAATGAGATGACTGCAACAGTAAAATACGAAGAACATCCATACATCCTGCCATGTATGGTCCACAGCTGTCCAACATAGCCCTGTGTCAGGTTATCCACATGGCTTGATTGTGTGCAGACAAACACTCACACATCCCTATCACAAGCCGCTCACCACCAGACACATCACAGCCCCTCTGCATATCCCAGTTAAACACCAGCCCTCCAAACACACACACAATGTCAACCATATAGCCAAGCCTAGGCCTCTGGCAATCCCACACCACATGCTGTGCATGTGATGATACATGTGCTACAACTTTGTTATCCATACCATCAATGCAGGGATATGCTCATATGGGTCTGATGCACATGGTGAATATAGCACAGAGTAACAATGTAATGCTATGTAAGGTGCTGTCTGTTGGCTATAGTTATGGGTACATATCGAGATGCATGTACCTTGTTAGCCATGATGCACTATTGCTGGTAGTACTGCTGACTGACAGTAGTGTCACATACTGTATTCTGTTTGTGTTCCAGTTGTCTGTGTGTCTGCAGGCTTTGGGCCTGCTGACAGTAGCAATGATAAGTAAGGTGGAGTGGTAACACAGTGACCTTTACATAGCCAAGGTACAGCTGTATATGTACATGTTTACGAGGTGTGTTTACATGCAACAGTATGTGAGGGACAGTTGTGGCAGACAATATGACCATCTATACATACCCTTGACACAGCCAGCTAGCCTTCACACATGTCACCTGGGTGTTCTGTAGGACCACAGGCTCACACATACAGAGGAGGTTACTTAAGTACTGGCACTAGGTCCCTCACAAGCTTAGCCATTACTTTAACTGCAACAGATTCAACTATCAGCACCTGTTGCCCCTGCCATTTCTGTCCCATTCACTCAACCTTCATGCAGTTCATAAGGCTATGCCTGGTACTGTGTATGACAGGTTTGGGGTATGTATTCCTGACACAAATCAACTTGTGTTAGTCTAACCTGACAATCACCAGCATGTGTGTCTGCTAACACATATGCATGTCTGGCCTGTTGTGCTGGTATTGCACACAGAGTCATAGTCCTGTACATGGGGCAGCTGATGAAGGGCTGAGCACAGACCCTACCTGCATAGTCTTATGAATTATAGCACTAGATACATAACACAAATAGCACAGAAGTCATGTAGTGTTGCAGTATCTGCCACTACTATTCAAGTGGGTGACAACTGCAGGGGCTGTTAGGATTGCCAATGGTTGGTTCAGAGGCCCTTAACATGTTAGAGCCATCTGACACACACACCGCTGCATGGGGACATGCATTGAAACACACATGCACATGGAGGTGACACTTCTCAGAGTAGATGACCTACCCATCTATGTATTTACAATACACAGTGATGCAACCATTGCATGCACCACAGTGGCTTGGTGTTAAAAACTGTTTAACTGTGGATG
>NC_056743.1:1972567943-1972677943 GCF_019279795.1 Protopterus annectens | reverse complement strand
GTTCTGGTGTGCACATTTCCCATTTGTCTGGCCAGTGGTTCACCTTCCCCTTATGTGTGTCTCTTTGTCCTTCTGTAGTCCAGTCATAGGCTTTGGTCACAGTTGCTGCTGTTATGTATTTGTAATTCTGATGTGAGTGTGGTAAATGCCATAATATCACACACAAGGTTGGGGACTTCATACCTCAGACTGTACCTATTTACCAGGTTGTCCATCATTGCACCACTACATTTGCTGTAGTCCTTAGACAGTTTGTGTTGCTATATGTTATTATGAAGCTACATGTGGGCCTAGCTTTCATATCGTCACAAACTGACATCTGGACAGGCCCATATATGACAGTCAGACATGAGAACAGGGGATTAATAATGTTCTGCTATACATGAACAGTTGGGAGACTGGTTTAGTAATTGCTTGCTTTCTCCTATGGGCATGACATCTGCTTCCCCACTGTCTGCCTCTGGTGTTTTGACATAACCCTTTCTTGTTTTGCAAATAATTGGCAGGCAAATGCAATGTTAGGACAAGCAGAACAGATATACAAAGCATACTTGTGCTCCTTCTGTGACAACCTGTCATTCCAGGGGTACAGATATTGGCCAGTATCACAGTGTTGGCAGCATTTTATAACCTGGCAGTACACTGAGCTTCAGGTACCTGCTTTCCTACTAGGCACCATACCTCCCGACTTTTTAGAGCCAGACATCTGGACAAAGCCATAAGTACTTTGGGGACAAAGGCCTACATATAGGGACCATTGTTAACTATTAGCCTTACAAACTTAGTAAGGTGATGCAATAACATGTTTTGCACTAGCACACATTTTCCTAAAGGGTATGAAGTCTGAAACTACAATCTGTCATTATTTTTTGACTTTAGTCTTTTGTGATTTGCCAGGAAACCACAATTTCCTGAGATACCATACATATGATGTAAACTTCTGGACATTCTGCAAAATATCTGTACAGTTGAGGGGTATGCTAGGCACTGTGTAGGTTACTCTGAGCTCTGTACTGTCCATATTTGTGGCCCCCTGTCCGCGACCTGTCCAGCTTTCCTTCAGTAACAGATATTGACATCTGAACAGTGTGCACAACTCCTACTGTAGCTGTATTTGACATGCAGAATAGTTGGCACTTTTTTCATGGACCACAGATCCTGTCAACAACAGTACTGTACCTAGGTCACTAAATGATGACAGCCAGAAGTAAGTGCAGGCCACATAATGCCAGTATTGGCCACACATATACATAGCTCATTGACCCCTGCATATTGTGGACATGCAACAGGTTAATAAGTTGATTGGGACAGCCCTGGGAATGTGTGCTCTGCTGCTTATACCCTAAAAACATTACTGTTACTGATTTCCTATGGGAACATGGGTGTGTGTGTTGGGGTGCACACCTGTCAGCTGCCCACATTTGCACAAATTGTGCTGATGTTCCGTTTACATTTTGATTCCATTTAGCATACTATTGTGCTTGTCTTGGAGACAACAGACATATCACTAAAGACCACAGGTTAGATTGCAATGGCAGACATTTGGGTTTCAAACCTCTTACCCTTCAGAGCCTTGCTGCAACTGCAAGATCTGTTGTGATATCACCGTGTAGGTCTGTATGGGCATATTTCATCATTGTTCCCATTTGTGGGCCTCTGCCAGACATTTCTTCATGGTTTTCTACAGCTGATTTGCTGGGTGAGGCTGAGGGGTGAATATGGTACCCCACATTCGCATCTATGCATGTGATGTATAACCTCCCAGTAGGTTGCCCCCCCCAAATTTACTGCAGTGGGATTTGTCACCTTGGGTACTACTGCATACTGTGGGGAAGCCAGTAGTGGGCAAGCATTTCCTGGTGTCCCACATAGCTGTCAGTTGTCTGCTGCTATCTCAGTAGGCCACCCCATTCCCTTGCATGCATGCAGTGATACCATAGATATGCTATCAGAACATATTACTCCATTCATTTATTGTTAAGAAGACTGACTTACTTTGTGCCTGCAGCAGTTGTGAGGATGGTGCTTGGGAGCTGCCGATGTCAGATACATGCAGTACAACTGCCTATACATGGTAAGTTACAGGTAGTGTGATGTGTGCGGCATCCATTTCACTGTGTGTGTGTGAGTCAGAGAGAAGTTTCAGTCCCTGGGTACCTACAGTGCCAGTGTGTGTGCTATACACTGCCTCTTTGCCAATGTCAAGGCATATGGGGCATGCCTCCATTTGCCTACAGGAGCAGGCTCAAAGGGGGTTCTTCCTCGAAGGCCTTCTGTGCCTGTGGGGGCCTTGACAATGGTGGGGGGCTGTGTAGCCCTTCCCAGTGATGTTTCTGCCACAGCTGTTTCCACAGGATCATGTTGTGTAGCAAGGTACATACTATGAACATGTGTGCACATGTGGCTGGACACTACTGCAGGGCTCCACCAGATATGTCAAGGCAGCATAACCATGACTTGAGCATCCCAAACACATGCTCTGTAATGATCCCGGTTTGTGTGTGTACCTCATTAGGCATTCTTGAGTGCATGTGTGTGCATTTCTGATGGGTGTCATCATCCACGGCTCCAGTACATAGTCAGCATCCCCCACCACCCTGGCAAATCCCTAGTATAGCTGTGAGGAATGTCAGATATGGTAGTCGTGCTAGCTTTCAGAACACACATTAATGATAATGCCCAGGGCATTGCACATGACATGGCAGTTGATGGAGTGAAAGCCCTTGTGGTTTACATACAGCCTACCCTGTTCACTGTGTTGTGCTTTGATGTGAATGTGCATGCAGTCTATGGCATCCAGTACCTCCGGGTAGTCTGCTACATGGTGGAAGTGGCACATATTGCTAGTTCTCTCCTCAGGGGTACTGGGGAAATAAATCTGCTTACCAGCATGTGGTAGCATGGCATCCAGGAACAGGTAGAGTACCCTGGATGCAGATGCCTGTGAGACCCCCATGATGTCCCCAGTAGGTCTTTGGGTGCAGAGCTGGGGCATGTTTGAGTCCAGAGTCATGGCTGGGCTCCTTGTATCAAACCATGATGACAGACTGCTACAGGGCCAGTACCAGGGCTTACAGTATAAAACAGAGGCCTGGGACCATCTGGCACATGATCTCACCAGTGCCACTGGTATCTCCCAAACTGGTGAGCAGGTACAGCATTACTATGCTGACATAAAGCAAAGGAAGGGGGCACTCTTGACCCAATGAATCCAAGAAGCTCTTGACAACCGTGCTCCAGCAGTTTGTAAGTATCTCAGAAAAGCTGTACCAGATTCTAGCCTGAGTATGTGATAGACAGGTATGCATAATGTTTGTTTCTCACCTGTACAGCTGCAGCACAGAGGGCTAGCAATATTGAAGCCCATGTAGATAGACTGACATGGATGCGCTGACAGGCTGGTGAGTACAGATCTATCTTGCAGTATATAGTGCCATAAAGTATAAGGAGTACATTTGTTTACTGCCAGTAGGTATACTGTGTAATGTGTCTAATGAATAAATAACATTTGTAATACTAATATTGATTCACAGGATATCCATTAATAAAAGTGTCATTTCACTGTAATAAAGATTTATACTAGAAACTGTTGTGTTTACGCTGGCGTGTTGCTGTAGAAATAGAATATGTAGAGGTTCTTCACAGCAAATATGGCATTGACAGCATAAATTAACTGAGGTTGTTCTGAAAACCAGCTAGTATGCAAAACAGTAGAATGTGAACTTGTAAAACAGGATATAAAGGAAATATGTAATATTGTATGCACTAAGATCTGAACCATGGATAGTAATGTCTACAGGATTATAGTGTCCCCTGCAGCATTGCACTCCTATGTAAACCTTTGCTTTACAGATGTTATTATTTCAAAGATTATTGTACAGTAAACTATCTGTCATGCATGAATCATAGGATTACAAGATCAGACTGTCTAACTCACAGAGTATTAAACAGAAAACAGTCAAACAGCTGAGAAAAAGGGTGGAGGCAGTCAAGGAGACTAAGGGCTGGCTAGGATGTCCTGCAAGACTGCAGTGGCAAACCCTGCCCTGGATTTGGAGAAGATAGGCAGGTGGTAATGTTTGGTGAAGGTGTGAACAGATGTCGAGGTGGCAGCCTCCAGGATGTCCCTGGTGGGGACTCCTCTGAGGAAAGCTGCAGAGGTGGAGGCTGCTCTGGTGGAGTGAGTCCTGACCCCCTTAGCGGGAGGCTTTCCATGTTGCTTGTAACAGAAATCAATGTAGTGTGCTATCATAGGTTCATAGGTTCATAAGTAGATACTAGGCTATCTGCCCTAGGGCATTTATAAGCCTAGCCAGAGTGTATTTGGCTTCCGCCTCCCTATTAGATTAGCCTACTGTGCCTCTGTAAAGTAGGTCACAGAAGGTTACCCTTTTAAGATTAGTTTACTGTGGCTCTGTCTAGCAGGGACACAGACGAGATCCCAGGGGTGAATTTGCGATTTCCCATCCACACTTCCAGATTTCGCTTGAAGAGGGTCACCGAGGGGCTATGTCTAACATGAATCGGGATTCTATTCCAGAGTGAGGGGAGCCTCTGGGAAATGAATCTGTCCCTCCAGCATGTCCTATTTATTTTTGTGCTGAGGTTTAGGTCCCTGGAGCATGTAGCTCTAAGGGACTTGGATTTTTTGAGGTGGAGCATGTCCATTAATTCTGGGTTTGACATGGCTTTGTACGTCAGGCATAGATCGCCTCTGAGTAGGTGGTAAGCAATTGAGTAGAGCTGGAGTTTTTTAGTCGAGCTGCATAGGACATCTGTTTGTAGCCCATGATCCTCTTGGTGAGGTACTTTTGGGGTCTCTCCATTTGCTGCAGGTGTCGGGTAAGGTACATCCCAAAAGGGGCATTGTATTCAATTATGGGCCTGATGAGTGACGAGTAGAGGGGCACAATGACCTCTCTTGATCTAGATGCGAACCCTTTCATGATAAGGTGGGCTATATAGAAGGTCTTTCTAACCACTTTGGCAACGTGATTATCAAAGGAGAGATTACTATCTACGATGGTCCCCAAATCTCTAATTACTTCTTCTGTACTTAATGGATTACCACCTATGTGGTAATTTGTGGGCATCTTGTTTTTCCCAAAGGGGATGACTATGCACTTTTTAGCATTTAGCTTGAGGCCGTGGCTCTGGCACCAAGCATCTGTCTCTGTGAGACCCTTTTGGAGGATGCTTGTGTCAGCTGGAGATTCGATTATGGCCCCCAGTTTGCAGTCATCTGTGAACTCTGTCAGCCGTAATCCCCCCATGTTAGCCTGAACCTCAGAAAAGTATATACCGAACAAGAGAGGTCTCAGAGCTGAGCCCTGTGAGATGCCACTTGTAACTGGTTTGGATTCGGACATGGCACCTGTGATTCTGACCATGTGGGTTCTATCTCTGAGCCAGTTGGCAACCCATCTTGTGATATAGGGGTTGATATTTAAGCTAGTAAGCTTATTTATGATGCCCGAGTGGGGTATTGTGTCGATGGCTTTTGCGAGGTCCAGGTAGGCTGTGTGGACTACCTTGCCCTCATCTATGGCTTTGGTAACTGTTTCAAAGAAATCAACTAGGTTTAAGAGGCAAGATCCATTTGGAAATTGTTTGTTTAGAAATGGTTTTGCTCTTTTCACCTGCAGAAAGCTAACCAGCAATTGATCAGACCTCCTGAAGGATTTAGTCTTGTCTAGATAGAATCTGAGCTGTCTGTGCACATCTAGAGAGTGCAGGATCCTTTCCCCCTTCTTCTGTGGATTAGGGAAAAAGGTGGGCAAATGAATGGATTGGTTGAGATCTACACTGGACACCACTTTGGGCATGAAGGATGGGTTAATCCTGAGGGAAACCCTGTCAGCATGGAAGATGATGAAGGGCTCCACAACCATGAGTGCTTGTAGCTCAGAGACCCTTCTGGCTGAAGTGATGACCAGAAGGAAAGCTGTCTTCCAGGAGAGAAATTTTAACTCTGCTGAAGATGTTGGTCTGAAGGGGGGCAGTGTGAGCTATTCCAACAGAAAGTTAAGGTCCCAAGCTGGGGTAGGGGCTCTTCTGGGTGGCCTCAAGTTGCTAGCCCCTCTTAGGAATTTTTTGATCAGAGGGTGTGAGAAAAGGGGCTGCTCAGTGGGGAAATGAGCAGCGATAGCAGGGACATGAATTGTAATAGAGGAAAAAGACAGACCACTGTGTAGCAGGTCAGCTAAGTAATCCGGGATGAGAGGAAGGGAGGGCTGGGTCGTATCGGCTCCCTTAGCCTGAATCCAGGTGCATAACCTTTTCCATTTGTCAGCATAAGACTTTCTAGTGCTAGGGCATCTGGCCTCATGTATAACATCTAGAACCTGTTTACTGAGGTTTGTAGATTGAGCAGTGGTTAGGGAATAAGCAAAGCTGCCCAACTGAGAGTCTGCAATTGAGAATGCATGAATTCACTTTCCCTCTGGGTTAGGAGGGTTGGGGTCTGAGTGAGATGCCATGGTGGCAGTGGGGACAGGCTGCACAGCAGTGGGTACCAGTGCTGGTAAGGCCAGTCTGGAGCAATAGGAATTGTCCTTGGTTTTTCTTCCCTTACTTTGAGCAGTACCCTGGGGATGAGAGGTAGTGGAGGAAAGGTATATTCCAATAGATTAACCCAGGGAAAGGAGGGGGAATCCACTTTCCAAGCCATGCAGTGATACTCCCTGGTGCAGAACTTGCTGAACTGATGGTTGGTGTGGGTGGCAAAGAGTTTGACCTTCAGGGTGCCCCATTTCTGAGTTATTAGGCTGAAGGTTCTTTTCTCTAGCTGCCACTCATATGGGTCCAGAAGATTTCTGCTTACGTGGTCTGCCAGAGTGTTTAGAGAACCTGGCAGGAATTGTGCTAACAGGTGGAGTTGCATGGCAGTGGCTGTGTGCCAAATGGTTATGGCCAACCTGCATAGAGGGTAGGAGTGAGTCCCTCCCTACTTGTTGATATACCACATCACAGCGGTGTTGTCTGTTTTGATCAGGAGAGCCCCTGGGGAGAGAAGGAGCCTAAAAGCTGTCAATGCATGCTGGACAGCTAACATCTGTTTTGGTTGATGTGCTGATGGATTTGCTGTGTGCTCCATTGGCTCTGTATGCACCTGCCATCTAGGTGTTCTCCCCAGGCATAGTCTGGTGCATCTGTGGTGAGGGTCTGGGCAGCAGGGGGTGGTGAGAAAGGTAGTCCCTTGTTGTGGGAGCATGCTGCTGCCCACCAAAGAAAATCTTTTCTGAGGCAAGGTATCATGGGTATAAGACTTTCCAGGTCTTGAGAGTGTTGACACCAAAGGCTTTTTAGGTACAACTGAGGTTTCCTCATATGCAGTCTGGCATATGGAATGAGTAGAATGCAAGATGCCAAGGATTTTCTTTGCAGATAACTGGGGGCTGGTGGCTAGTTGAGAGAAGTAGGCTGTCAGGTAAGTTTGCTTCTCTGGTGTAAGGAATGCCATCTGGGATGCTGTGTCCAGGCTTGTTCCCAGGAATATAATCCTTTGGGTGAGTACTTTTTTTGGAATTCTTTTTTTGATGGTGTACCCTAGGGAGGTCACTAGGGACTTTACAAAGGCCAGGTACTTGAGCAACATTTCCTGACTGTCTGCCTGAATTAGGCAGCCATCTAAGTATGGGTAAATTTGGATATTCCTTTGTCTGCAAAAGGCAATGGCCAGAGCCAGACATTTTCTGAAAACTCTGGAAGCAGTAGATAAGCCAAAAGGAAGCGCAGAGAACTGAAAGTGCAGAGAGCCTGCCCTGAAATGTAGATGTTTCCTGCATGATTCCCTGATAGGAATGTGGAGGTAGGCCTCTTTTAGGTATAGGGTGGCTAGCCAAGCATCCCAGGACAGCATGGGTAGCAGTTTCTGGAGGGTGAGCATTCTGAATTTTGGTATCACCTGAAAGGTGTTCAGAATGGATAGATTGAGGATCGGGTGCCAGGTGCCCTCTTTTCTGGGTACCAGAAAAAGTGTGGAGTAGAAACCTTGGCCTTTCTGTTCTGCAGGAATGTGCTCTATTGTCATTATAAAGAGCAGGGAAAGGATTTGCTTTTGTGCCTCTGCCCACTGGCTTGGAGTTAGATCTGGGAACCCTTTTGGAGTTGGAAGAGTGTGAAAAGAAAATTTGTATCCCTGGGACACTATGTTGAGGACCCAGCAGTCGTTAGTAATGGAGGTCCAGGTGCTTGTGTGAAAGGAGAGTTTTCCTCCTAGGGGTAAGTGAAGGTGGGCAGAGGGAGGGGCGGGAGAGGAAAGTCGTTATGAGTTCTTACCATGAAGGGGTGGCTTAGAACTCCCTGTTTTTGAAGTGGAGGAATTCCACTGTTTTGATCTCTGCATTCCCTCTGGCTGCAGTCTGGGGGTCTGCTTCCATGGGGTCTGGGCTGAACTAACCTGGTGGGAGCAGGAAAGGACCAGTGCTTGAAGGGGCAATGCCTGCTGAACCTGGGTGGCTGAACCTGTAAGAAATCCTTAACTGTCTACACAGATTTAGCTTTTTCTTTAATATTTTTAAGACCTCCTCTGCCTTAGTGCCAAATAAATTGTCTTTGTGCGAGGGTGCATCCAACAATTTAGATTTAACATGGCCTGGCAAGGGCTGTTCCTTAAGCCATGCATGCCTTCTAAGGACAGAACTGGTGACTGCTGCCCTGCAAGAAGCTTCTAGGGCATCAAAACCATAGTGCAAGTTGTGTTTAGTTACTTGACAGGAAAGGAAGACACTTTTTGTTTGAGGGGTTCCATGGTATGTTGCTTATATTTTAGCATATGGAACTGGCAATTTAGTGCTCTGATAGCAAGAGTAGCAGAGGTGTATACTTTTTACCCCATCTGTCTAGTGATCAGGAATCCCTATCTGATGGGGTGGGATTCTTAGCAGAGGTTGCTTTAATTCCTTTAGGCCCTTGAGAAATTACCTCAGGGTCAGCAGTAGGATTTTTAAAAATAAATGTGTGTGAGTCAGGGACTCTGTAATACCTGTCAGGTTTTCTGAGTGCAGGAGGGAGGATGTCAGGAGTTAAACTGGATTCCAGGAAAACATCATCCACAACATCCAGGACTGGGGCAATGGCCAGGAGTCTGTGCTGTGGAAGATCTAAAAATTCCCTGAGTCTCTTATTAGACTGAGGGTAGTCCTGACATTCCCATTGGAAATGCTCCCTTAAGGTATGAAGGGTTTCCCCAAAGGAAAAGCCCTTGGGGAGAGGCAGAAGGAATGTAATCCGCTGCATCAGAATCCTCATAAGCAATGTCTTCATATTCAGATGCATCAGAGTCATCAGAGTCATCAGACTCCTGTTCAGGCAAAACTACTGGGGACAGATCTTGTTTTCTTTTGGAAGGGGTACCTTGGCTTCCCCTGATCAGCATGATAAGGCCTTCCACCATTTTAAGCATTTGAGACTGAGGCAAGGAAGCAGGTGCCTGAGATTGGGTCATTGGTTTCTTGGGTGTGGTTCGTACTCTGGGCCTTAGAAACTCAGTAGTTTTCAAAAGAACGGTAGATGAGAAAGACGTTGTCAGTTTGTGTCAAGAATTGGTAGTTCAAAGTACTTCCTCGGAAGCTGGTGCCTGCTCAGCAGATCTGAACCCATCCAAGGGAGAGACAACTGCAGGATACTTAGTCAAAGAAGAGTTTTGTGGCATACTGGACTAAAAAAGGGTCTCGGTAGTGGCCTGGGAATCCACAGAAGTGGGCATCAGGGGCTGCAAAAACGCCTCACTGAGGACCGGAGAACTGACGACTAGCTTAACGGAAGCATCATCAGTAGGTTTGGGCCTGTGCGGTCTGTCTCTGTCTTTATTCTTATGTTTTATCCAGAAAAAAAAGTGAATTCTGCTAAAGAATGCTCAGCAGAACAAAAAACAATGTAAATATTGGAAGAGCGTTGCACCACAGGTATTAGTGTTTCATCTGAGTATTCAAAACTTGCTAAACAACCAAAATGGCAGAAAGACAGCTTCAAAACAACAGCTTCAATAACAGGCTTTTACCATGTTGAATCCACAATATATGAAATATAGAGCTTTGCTGTTGTAAAAGTCAAGTGGCATTGTAATTCCACAGCTTTAAAACATGTGGATGTCATAAAAACAGAAAAAACGAACATAAAAGTGAAGAACCCTTCTGATGCAGACAATGCAATGGACAAACGCTTTCAGCTTTTTCAAGCCTTCTTCAGATCCAAGTAGGTAAGCTGGGTTCAGTGTTTAAAAGTTGGTATCATCCAATGAAACACCTCAGTGAATGATGAATGTTAACCAATCAAGTTAGTCCACTGGTACACACCTCCTTAGTTTGAAGTTAAAACTCTTTGTTTAAAACAACATGACAGTTTGATGTTTCTAAGACAGACTCGGACATATTTTCAGAAGGAATATTAGTAAAATCTTTTCAGTAGATTTTGGTTAAAAGAACATGCTCTGCATAAAAGCCAAGATTTGACCAATTATGGCTGGTAGAGGATGGTACACGGAATCTATTTCTATGTTTATTGAACAAGAACTAAAAAAGATGCTACTTAGGGCCTCCACTGTGATTAAAGGTACAGCTGAGTTTCTACAACATCTGTATATAGCTCTAGAACATCGTGATGATCTTGAGAGTCTGCTATTGGTAACCCTAGACGTGAATAGTTTATTTACTTCCATGCCAAAAATGGCATTGAAGCAGTAAGAGAATTTCTAACTGAAGAGAAGGTAGAATCACGTTTGATATGTGATCTTTTGGAAATCGTGTTGGAGTACAATGTGTTTACTTATGACAACAGCTACTATTGGCAGAGGTGGGGGGGATGCCATGGGCATGCCCTGTGCCAATACTTATGCAAACTTGTTTTTTGCCAACTGGGAGAGAGCTTGGTCCAAGGATGCTAATAACATTTGGAATGACCAGATAATTCTGTACAATCGGTTTGTGGATGACACCTTCATTGTATGGAAGGGCAAAGAAGAAGATTTAAGAAGCTTTGTTAACTTCCTGTCACAGACCACTGCTTTCCTGAAATTTGATGTAAAAACATCTAGAGCGATGATTGACTTTCTGGATGTGAGATTATCTCTTGATCCGAGGAAGGGAATAGACACCTGCCTCTATAGGAAAGATATGTGGTGAAACCACATGCTCCATTTTCCAGTATGCATCCTAGTCATATTTTCTCTAACATTGTTGAAAATCAAATTGCAAGGATTTTAAAGCTATGTAGAGAAGAGACAACCTTTCTCCAGGAAGAAGAGAGGCTTATTAATAATTTCAGCCAACGAGGATATGGAAAGAGAAGTTTAGAACTAAACAAGACCAGAATTAATGACATACGTAAAGGAAAAGGCAAACCTTTTTATTCCTCTAAGGTCAGAGAAGGTGAAAGTACACCATCCATAGCTATACCTAAAAGAACATCTAACTTAAGGGTCAATTTGACTTACACTATGGACCATGATAACGTATGCCAGATGATCAGAAAGTTTTGGCCAATTCTAACTTCGGATAAAAAGTTAAAAGAGATTGTTGGAGATAACCCAAGTTTCCTTTTCAAAAATAGAAAGAATCTCAAAAGGGTTTTATGCTCATATGATGGGATATGTAACAACTACGTACATAATAATTCACCAGGAACAAAGAAATGTGGCTTCTGCAAGGTCTGCAATGTAATCAATTGTAGCAACATATGTAAGCATCCGGTTACTAAACAGACATGTGTTTTTAATGGATTAGCTAATTGCCTAACTAGCAATATTGTTTACATAGCTACCTGCACTTCCTGCACATCATTTTATGTTGGAAAAACTAATATGAAGCTAAAGGAAAGAATTATCAAACATCAATCTGATATACGTAACAGAAAGGAAACAAATTCTCTTTTTCTTCATTTACATGAGCATGAGGGACATGGCTTTGTTTTCATGGTCATTTCAAAGATACATTTTACTTCCAGAGAAGGAGACCTGACCAATCTGACTGAGAGAGAGGAAACCAAATGGATAATGCAGCTGAGGGCAGATAACCCCCCTGGGCTTAATGGCTGTGTTCCCTTAAAACCTTTTCTTAAAAACAGATGAGCAATGAGCTATGCTCACTTATGACCTGCTTTTATTGACAGAAACATTGGGTATACTGACTTAGGCTCTGATGTGCCAAAGAAACTGTTGAAATGAAATAAAAAGAAGTGCCCTAAATGACCATCTTTATTTTTTTTTTCATCTTTTTCTCTCAAATCTTGGCTTTTATGCAGAGCTTGTTCTTTTAACCAGAACCTACTGAAAAGATTTTACTAATATTCTTTCTGAAAATATGTCTGAGTCTGTCTTAGAAACGTCAAACTGTCATGTTGTTTTAAACAAAGAGTTTTAAATAAAGAGGTTTAACTTCATGCTATGGAGGTGTGTACCAATGGACTAACTTGATTGGTTAACATTCATCATTCACTAAGGTGTTTCATTGGATGATACCAACTTTTAAACACTGAATCCAGCTTACCTACTTGGATCTGAAGAAGGCTTGAAAAAGCTGAAAGTGCTTGTCCGTTGTCTACATCAGAAGGGTTCTTCACTTTTATGTTTGTTTTTTCTGTTTTTATGACATCCACATGTTTTAAAGCTGTGGAATTACAACACCACTTGACTTCTCCAACAAAGCTCTATATTTCATATATTGTGGATTCAACATGGTAAAAGCCTGTTATTGAAGCTGTTGTTTTGAAGCTGTCTTTCTGCCATTTTGGTTGTTTAGCAAGTTTTGAATACTCAGATGAAATACTAATACCTGTGGTGCAACGCTCCTCCAATATTTACATTATTCTTATGTTTTTTCAGAAGATCTGCTGTCGGATGGCTTACCAAAGCCATATTGGAGTTCAAGGACTGTAAGCAAAAGTATCTAGTTACAATAAGTGCCCAAGGACGTATAGCTCTGATGTTGAACAAAGCACAAAAGTGACGGGGGGGGGTGGCGTGGTCTGGGTATTTGCTTTCCACAGGCGAGACAATTGTTAACTTTTTCTGACATCGGTTAGTGCAAGAGAAAAGGATCCGAATGGGGTACTTAGCTTTAGAAGACTTCAGCTTCAATTCGGAAGACAAAACTCAGGTAGCGGCTGACTGGCACTCATGCAAACTACTTGAGTACTGTGGCAAGAAAGACTGATGTAATGGCGTCAGCTGCCTTACTTTATACTACTGATGAAGTCAGTCCAGAAGTGACAGCAACCAACGGAGAAATACTAAGCCTCTGGTATTCAGGCAAGCTGGGGGCTACCCTGGCAGGGATAACCCAAACGTGATGACTGCAACAGTGAAACATGAAGAACATCTGTACACCCTGACATGTATGGTCCACAGCTTTCCAACATAGCCCTGTGTCGGGTATTGACATGGCTTGATTGTGTGCAAACAAACACTCATACATCCCTATCACAAGACACATCACAGCCCCTCTGCATGGCCCAGTTAAACACCACCCCTCCAAACACACACACACACACACACACACACACACACACACACACACACACACACACACACACACACAATGTCAACCATATATCCAAGCCTAGGCCTCTGGCAATCCCAAACCATACCCTGTGCATGTGATGATATATGTGCCAGAACCCTGTTATCCATACCATCAATGCAGGGATATGCTCATATGGGTCTGATGCACAGGGTGAATATAGTACAGTGTAACAATGTAATGCTATGTAAGGTGCTGTCTGTTGGCAATAGTTAAGGGTACATATCGAGGTGCATGTACCTTGTTAGCCATGATGCACTATTGCTGTTAGTACTGTTGACTGACTGTAGTGTCACATACTCTATTTTGGTTGTGTTCCAGGTGTCTGTGTGCCTGCAGGCTTTGGGCCTGCTGACAGTAGCAATGATAAGTAAGATGGAGTGGTAACACAGTGACCTTTACATAGCCAAGGTACAGCTGTATATGTACATGTTTACGAGGTGTGTTTACATGCAACAGTGTGTGAGGGACAGTTGTGGCAGACAGTGTAATCTTCCATATATACCCTTGACACAGTCAGCTAGCCTTCATACATGTTACCTGGGTGTTCTGTAGGACCATAGGCTCACACATACAGAGGAGGTTACTTGAGTACTGGCACTAGGTTCCTCACAAGTTTAGCCATTACTTTAACTGCAACAGATTCACCTATTAGCACTTGTTGCCCTTGCCATTTCTGTCCCATTCACTCAACCTTCATACAGTCAATGAGGGTATGCCTGGTACTGTGTATGATAGGTTTGGGGTATGTATTCCTGACACAAATCAGCCTGTGTGTGTCTGCTAACTCATATGCATGTCTGGCCAATTGTGCTGGTAGTGCACACAGAGTCATAGTCCTGTACATGGGGCAGCTGACAATGGGCTAAGCACAGCCCCTACCTGCACAGTCTTATGAATGATAGCACTAGATACATAACACAAATAGCACAGAGGTAATGTGGTGTTGCAGTATCTGCCACTACTATTCAAGTGGGTGACAATTGCAGGGGCTGTTAGGATTGCCAATGGTGGGCTTAGATGCCTTTAACATGTTAGAGACATTTCACACACACACACACACACACACACACACACACACACACACACACACACACACACACACATGCACACATACACCGCTGCATGGGGACATGCATTGAAACACACATGCGCATGGAGGTGACACTTCTCAGAGTAGATGACCTACCCATCTATGTATATACAATACATAGTGATGCGACCATTGCATGCACCACAGTGGCTTGATGTTAGAAACTGTGCAACTGTGCTTGTACTGTGGATGACATCTGTATGGGTGGAAGCTAGGTTGTCAATGGGGGAGTTCACAGCATGGAAGAGGGACACAAATGGTATAGCCATCACATACACACACAGTAAAGACAGCCACAGGGTCTGTGCATACAGACACACATACACAGTTGCCAACAGACATATTAGTTACACTACGTATCCACTTGTATGTACTATAGTGCTATGTACTCATGCCCAGATTATATGCCAGGGACATAACACAAAACCTCTTACAACAAGTAATCTTGTGAATGCCTTCATGGATGGTGGGATAACTCACCAGAAATAGTGAGTGGTCTCATCTACTGCTCCTACAAACCTGCACAAGTGATAGAGTGACAGACCTTGTATTAGCATGATGTGTCAGTCAGGTACAATGTCTGATGCTGGCATGTGTGTCACTATGGTAACTGTGACATGTTTGGTAATGATATCACAGGAATGCTCATTGTTAGGGGACAGAGACCACATATAAGTTACAAACAAGTGGATATTCCATGTACATCTGTACAAATTATTGGTATGGGCTGTATAGTGCTACATGGTGCATGTCAGGCAGATGCCATTAACAGGCTCTTTAAAGTAATGTCATGGGTAGGGGTCAACAGGCCTTAAAATGGTACAGCCTACACACACAAACAGCCACAGGGGGTATGCTTCACACACACTACTATAGTTGCTTAGTCTTGGGATTAGAACTCCTACCTATCTATTTGTACTATAGTATTACACAGTTATTGCACACACCACAGAGCTTAGAGGTCTGACAAGTGTATACAGGTACATCTAAGGTGAATGACATCAGCAGGCTGTGTAAAGTAGGGCAATGGGATGTGTACTAGGTGGTACATGCCTCAAAGTGGTATAACCCACACCCCCAGAGGATATGATGTTCACCCAAATACACACACAGGGTGAATATGATTCTCACACACAGTATCACAGTTGCCAGTATTGAGTTTAGAACCCCTGCCTATCCAGCTATGTGTACTACAGTGTTATGCAGTATCACACATGCCATGGAGCTTATAGGATTTAACAGTGTTCCAAGGTATGTCTAACCTGAATTACATCAAGATCACTTGTAAAGTATGGCAATGGGAAATGTACTGGGTGGGAAGGGCATCAAAATATATAACCCTACAAACACCTTCATACACACACACACACACACACACACACACACACACACACACACACACACACACACACACACACACAAACACATTTGCCACAACTGAGAGCAAATCCCCTGCCTATCTAGTTATCTGTACTATACTGTTATTTAGACACTACACATGCCACTGAGGTTATAAGGCTGAGGGCTGTCCAAAGGTACTTCTAAGGGCAATTACATTGGCAGGCCTGCTAAAGTAGGGCACTGGGAAGTGTTGTTTGTGGAAAAGTCCTCAAAATACTTTGTCCTACAAACACACACTTACAAACACTTGTATACACACACACACACACACACACACACACACACACACACACACACACACACACACACACACACACACACATACACACACACAGACACACTCACACACATGCACACACACTTGCCAGAAATTAAAATAGACCCCCTGCCTATCTAGTTAATTGTACTATACAGTTACATAGTTAATGTATGCCCCATGGAGCTTATATGGCTGAGGGCTGTCCAAAGGTACTTCTAAGGGCAATGATAGCAGCAGGACTGGTAAAGTATGGCACTAGGAAGTGTAGTGGTTGGGAATGGCCTAACACTGTTTCACCTACAAAGGAACATGCACACACACACACACACACACACACACACACACACACACACACACACACACACACACACACACACACACACACACACACACACACACACACACACACACACACACACACACACACACACACACACACACACACATGTATCAGGACTGGGATTAGAAGCCCTACCTATCTAGTTATTTGTATTGTAGTGTTACTCAGTTATCATACCCACTACAGAGCTTATAGGGCTAAAAAGTGTCCAAAGGTATTTCTATGGTGAATGACATCAGCAAGACTCTAAAGTAGGGCACTGGGAAGTGTTGTGGGTGGGAAAGCCATCAAAATACTTCATCCTACAAACTTACACACTTACAAACAATTGTGTACATGCACACATTTACAGCAAGTAAAAACAGAACCCTTGCCTATCTGGTTATTTGTACTATACTATTACATAGTTATTGTACGTGCCACAGAGCATATAGGATTGGTCCTGTCCAAAGGTACTTCTAAGGTGAATAACAGCAGGACTGCTAAAGTAGGGCACTGGGAATTGTTGTGGGTGGGAAAGACCACAAGATACTTCATCCTACAATCATGTACACAGTTGTACACACACACATTTGCCAGAACTGGCAATATAACTCCTGCCTATGTAGTATACACAGTTATCCCATGTGCTACAGAGCTTACAGGGCTGACAAGTGTCAAAAGGTACTCCTAAGGTGAATTACATCAGCAGGACTGCTAATGTAGGGCACTGGGAAGTGTTGTGTGTGAGAAAGACCTCTAAATTTATTTATTTTACATTTGTTAACCGGGCTAGTCTAGCTGGAGAAAATTCCATTTTCAGTAGAGGCCCGGGGAGAAAAGCTCCACAAAAATTAGTACATAGAGACAAAAAATATTAGTATGCATGTTAATGAAACATTAATAACAAAATTGAACAATTTACGATTGTTACTACAAGTATTAATTTCTATCATACATATTTACAAGAAAATAAGAAGCTATATGTCTTAAGATTAAAGGTGCATGAATTAATTACTTCCTGTCACAGTTACAGACTAGGGAAAAGATGTTAAATTTTATACAGAAAGACAGAGATACATGAAGGTATGGATACAGGGAGAGTAGGTAAAGAAAAAGAGTGTAAAGAATAAGGGGAAAAGAATAAATAAATAAAAGGGAGTTATATTATTAAAAGTATTAAGTTAGGACAGTAATAGGCAATGAAGCAAGTTAGTAGACAGTGTGAGAGGAAGGGAAGAATGCCTAGTGGAGAAGTAGAGTTAGAGAAGAGGTAGTTATAGTAAAGTTAAAGTCAAACATACGCACTTGCAAATACTTGTAAACATACTTATACACACACACACACACACACACACACACACACACACACACACACACACACACACACACACACACACACACACACATTTGCCGGAACTGAGAATAGAACCCCTGCATATCCACTTATACTATACTGCGATATAGTTATCGCATGCACCACAGAGCTCATAGGGATAGGCCTGTCCAAAGGTACTTCTAAGGGGGAATGACATCAACAGGACTGCTAAAGTAGGGCACTGGGAAGTGTACTAGGTGGGAATGGCATAAAACTGTTTTACCTATAAACAAATGCGCACACACACTTATATTTGCCAGGACTGAGATTAGAACCCCTACCTATCTAGTTATTTGTATTATAGTGTTACGCAGTAATAGCATGTGCTACAGAGAATGACATCAACAGATCTTGTGAAGTAGGGCAATGAGAAGTGTACTGCGTGGGAACGGCCTATTCACACACACGCACACACACACACACACACACACACACACACACACACACACACACACACACACACACACTGGTAATAAAACATTATAACTCCCATCTCAGTACTATTACACAATGGAGCTCACCTTCAGATTGGCATGTGCGACTGGTTACAACTGGTATGCCACTGTCCACAGCAAGAAATCACTCTATGCCATTCAGGGTATTCCTGTGTATTACTCCCTCTCTGTGTGTCTACCTATGTGTCTCTCTCTATCTCCATCTGTCTCTCTCTTCCCCACATGTATGTGTGACTATGCTTGGCATTTTGTTATATGTTACCCAAATATATGTCGGTGTAAGACATGCAACAGACTCAGATATATCACATATGGGTAACCTACAGCTAGCTGAGGGTAATCCTGTCTGATGGGTGTGTGTAGGGACAGTTAAGGTATACATAGCTGTCTGCATGTAAAGGCATATATGCACAATACAGTTATATAGTCAGATGTGGGTTCTGACATGGGCTGTGATTCCCTAAGTGTAGGAGCATGCCCAGTGTGGCCTTCTATAGTGATAGTGGGACTCCATTCCAGAGATAGCTGTACTCCAGTCCAGGGTTTTGTGTGCCACAGCCATACCTCTCAAAAGTAAACAGGGATTTGATAGAGGGACAAGGTTTGTTTTAGCAGACATTTCCTGACATATCTAAAGTCTGACACTGGAATGTCTTGTGTCATTACCTCGTGACAGACATCCTCAGATCATCACAGTGCTTTACCAGATGAATACAAGATGTATGATGTACAGACCAATATTGTGAGCCCAACTACAGACATTCTTCTCCAAAAAGGCCAGTTGAGAGGTGTGGCTACAGCCAGTTGATGGATGAAGCTGTATAAACAGTCCAGCAACATGGTGATATACTGGCTGGGGATCATGGTATTCTTCTTACCTGAAAAGTCATATCCTGGTGTGGCCATACCTCTCAACTGCAGAGTTTTTGGCAGACTGTCCAGGTGTTTCTCTAGAAGTTACGTCCAGTCTACACAAACTTGTGTTTTATGCAAGTTAATTGCAAATAATTGGAGACTAATGTTGCAAAATAATGACAGACATTAGTGCTTCAGATTTCATAACCTTCAGACATTTCCTGCTAATGCAAAACCCATTATTCTACCAATTTTCTCAGTATGTAATAGCAATATTTTTAATACATGGCTATCATTGGGCCTTTGCCCTACTTTTATTTATGACCTGGTCCAGATGTCTTCCTGTCAGAGGTTGAGATGTATGGGTGTGGGCACAGGGTGCATTCTACTGTACAGAAGTGTCCATTATAGGTTCATAGGTTCATAGGTTTATACTAGGCTATCTGCGATAAGGCATTTATAAGCCTAGCCCAAAGTTTTGTGGCTTACGCCACCCCTTATATGAAAAAATACTGAGCCCATTAGTTTGTTGTGCCTCTGTCCAGCAGTGACACAGAGATGATTCCCGGGGTAAACCTACGATCTCCCATCCACAGGTCAAGATTTCTCTTGAACAGAGCCAGCGAGGTGCTCTGCCTCACATGGACCGGGATTTTATTCCACAGCAAAGGGAGTCTCTGAGTGATAAATCTATCCCTCCAGCACATCCTATTTATATTCGTGCTAAGGTTTAAGTCACTTGCTCTAGTGGTTTTGGTGGATTTGGATTTTTTGAGGTGGAGCATGTCCATTAATTCCGGGTTGGACATGGCCTTGTATGTCAGGCACATGTCACCTCTGAGCAGATGGTATGCGACTGAACAGAGCTGGAGTTTCTTCAATCTGGCAGCATATGACAGATTTTGGAGACCCTTTATCCTTTTGGTGAGGAACTTTTGTGGTCTCTCCAATTGCTGCAGATGTCGGGTGAGATACATCCCGAATGGGGCATTGTACTCGATCATTGGTCTGATAAGTGAAGAGTACAGGGGAACAATGACCTCACTAGATCTGGATGTGAATCCCTTCATGATCAGGTGGGCAATGTAGAAGGTCTTTCTAACCACTTTAGCAACGTGAGTGTCAAAAGAAAGGCCACTGTCAACCTGGGTCCCCAGGTCCCTGATAACCTCTTCTGTGCTTAGTGGATTGCCACCTATATGGTAGCTTGGGGTTACCTTGTTTTTCCCGAAGGGTATGACTATACATTTTTTGGCGTTTAACTTCAGGCCATGGCTCTGGCACCAGCTATCTGTTTCCATGAGTCCCTTCTGAAGGAAATCCGTGTCCGATGCACTTTCCACTATGGCCCAGTTTGCAGTCGCCTGCAAACTTTGCCAGCCAAAGTCCTCGCATGTTGGCCTGTACTTCTGAGAAGTAGATGCCGAACAATAGGGGGCCAAGGACCAGCCCTGTGGGACACAACTTGTGACCGGCTTGGAGTCTGACATAGCGCTAGCAACTCTAACTCTGTGGGTTTTGTCCTTAAGCCAGTTTGCAACCCATCTTGTGACATATGGGTTTACATTTAAGCTGGTAAGTTTTTCTACAATCCCCAATGGGGTATTGTGTCAAAAGCCTTTGCAAGGTCAAGGTAGGCTGTATGGACTGCCTTTCCCTCATCAATGGCCTTGGTGACTGTTTCTAAGAAGTCGACCAAGTTCAAAAGGCATGATCTGCCCTTGACGGCCAAACTGGGTCGGGTCCAATGTCTGCAAGTCCCCTATATCTTTGTTTATGAGCTCCATTATGATCCTCTCCATAGCTTTGCAGACTAGACTTGTTAAGCTTATGGGGCGGTAATTACCAGGGTCCGTAGAGGCACCGCCTTTGTGGAGTGAGACCACAGTTGCCGTACGCCACTCCTTGGGCACGTATCCTGTGGTAAGGCTGAGATTAAACAGCTGCCTTATGTGCGGGTTTAATTCCTCATTTAGCTCGTGTAGCACACAGCCGGGGACACCATCCGGTCTCATTGATGCTGTGTTTTTAGCTTTAGAGAAAGCAGCTTTCACCTGCGCATTTGAGATTACTGGGAGGCTACACTCCGCTGGGATAGTTATCTCTCCTTTAGGGGGGGGGTGAAGTTTGCACTGAACCTGTCTGCCAGTATGTTGGCAATGTCTGTGGGTTCAGTGATTTTTGTATCATTTTGGACTAATTCTGAGCATATCTGGGAGTTTCCACCCAGGTTCCTAACATAGCTGAAAAAGGCCTTATGATTGTCCTTTGAATCCATGGCAATTTTTCTCTCAAAATTGGCCTTAGTTGATTTTATGAGTGCTCGTATTTTTTTACTAATAATGATCAGGGGTGACTTGCCTTTTATGGATTTTGTTCTATCATGTAATAGCTTTCTCCTCTTATTGTAAAGTTTGTTAATGGCTGGGGTCCACCAGACTGGACGCTTGCCCTTTGTGGAAAGAGTCTTGGTTTTATTTGGGATTGCCTGATCCATGCAGTCCTGGAGGTGTTCATAGAAGGCATTTGTAAGGGCTTCCAGCTTGGGTTGTGGTTTCCACTGGCTCAGGGGCCTTGAAGGATACCACACCAGTCTTGAGTAGTGTAAAGTTTGCTTTAGAGAAGTTCTTCACTGTGGTCTTTTTTGTTTGGGGTGGGGGCGGGATGTGGATTTCCAGTGAGATTAGTTTATGATCAGATCTCACCAATGAGGATATACTTCCGGTGTGGAGCATTTTTTCCCCATGTTTGTGATAATGAGATCTAGTATATTTTTTCCTCTCGTGGGAACAGTGACTAGCTGTTCCATGGCATTTGAATTTATGAACTGCAGGAACCGTTGGGCTAGAAAGTTAGGGCTTGAGTAATGTTCCCAGTCTATATTCGGGTAGTTGAAGTCACCCAATATGATGGTGTTTGGAGATACATTTATACCCTCCAGTGTCTTCAGGAAGGCTGTGTGGGGTTCCTGAGTTTGAGAGGGTGGCCTGTAGCATGCTACAATTTGTAGAGCAGTTTTGCCTATGGTTAGTTGCACCTGGATGGTTTCTGAAGCTTCGTGCATTGCCACCAACCTGGAGGTGTGGGTATCCTTTATGAATATGGATACACCCCTCCTTTGTGGTGTGGTCCGGGTTTTGGGGCGAACGATGATATGAGGTAAAACCTAATAGTGCCGGGGTGCTCTCAGGAGCCTTGAACCAGGTTTCAGTTACAGCACAGACATCGATGTTCTCCATACTGAGAAGGGCCTAGAGTGCGTGCATTTTGAGATTTAGACTTCTGGCATTGAGCCGCATTACCCTCAGTTTCTTCCCATTTTTGATTTCTAGGGTGGTAGGTTTAGAATTTGAGCCTTGCCTAAAAAAGGCACTATGGTGGTGGCAAGAGCCTTAGCCAATATCCGGAATCCCAGGGGTGACAGGTGAAAGCCATCCCTTGCGAAGCAGCGTGGCTTGTCAAGCATGTCATCCCAGGCAGACAGACACTGGATCCGCTTTGAATGACACCAGACATTAAGCCAATTGTTAAAGCTGATCATCTTGTCTCTATATTGTGGCATCATTCTTGGTGATGGAAGGATACTGCTCAGGGTCAGGGTCATACCTGCCTGGGCTACATAATCAGAGAGCTCCTCTATGTCTCTTTTCATGTAGTCCAGGGAGGTACGTCTCAGGTCATTCACACCAGCATGGACAATGACTGTGTCATATTTGTACTTGCCGTGGAGTGACCCGAGTGCTTGTGTTATGTGGCGGATTCTAGCGCCCGATAGGCAGCTTACTGTGACCCTCTTCTTGTTCAGCCTGGTGAGTGGGACGTCAGTGTGTCTGACTATGGAGTCACCTATGACAAATATGTTTGGTGTTGTATTTGGCCTTAAGGGCTGTGACTGCTTTGCACACTGATTTTGTGGTTTATGTGTTGCTTGTGAGGTGTCTTGAGGTAGCAGTTGTTTGGGTTTCTGCTTTGGAGGCCTCTGCTGTTTAGGTAAATTTTTACTCAGAGCCTCCGAGTATGTCTTTGTGTGTTTATGTGTTTGATTCAGTGGTGTGGTAGCATTATGTGAGGCTGGTTTTGTGGTGTGCGTAGTTGCCTTCTCCTCCTGTCTGGTCTTGCCAGTCCTGAGTTGAGAGAGCTCAGCCTCCAGTTTGGCTAATTAGCTGCATCTCTCGCAAGTATTTGTGTTATGTGGGAGGAGGAGAGGGTTGTCTGTGTAGTATATGTGTAGTATATTCCACATAGCACTGTGACTTCCAGGTATGTCAGTGGCAGAGCCATACTGAGTAATCTGGTCAACCACTGATGGACAGTTGTGTATAGGTTGATAGGTTGGTGTGACATTAGTAGGGTATTGGCCCTGAAACCCTTACAGTCCACGTAGATGAGGGTGTAGCCTATGTTACGATATGTCAGCACACAGAGCCCCTGTCTGACAGGGACACAAGTGCAATCACAGGACTGTATTTTGTGGTTCCTGTGCAATTATACAGGGAGCACATCACTAGGGGTATTGATGCACTTGGCTTGCTGTGGACAGGGAGTATATTTCACAGATGGGGGAGTGTATGGAGCACATAAGTCTCACACCAACAAGCAGTACTGATATTATAGCCCAGATTGATGCTGCACCTACAGGTTGATCGAGGGGGCCTTGACTTTCAGATGCGCAACAGCCCCATCAAGGCAGGGTCTGGATTGCTTTGTATGCCAAACAGGGGTCATCTCAGCAAAGTCTGTATGGAATAGGGTAGAGGGACAGTGCTGTTAGCCTTTCTGTGTAGGGTAGGTGTTTTGGGGTTTGGGATAAGTCTTAGTGTTTGCAAGACCCTGGTGTGTGGAGTCTACATAGTCTGTGGTGTGCCGGTTTGTAGAGTTCTCATGTGTTTTTGCCTCTGAGGTGTCCTTTATTTCGGTTTTTGTTTTGTTGTGGACCTCCACTTACATGGGTGTGTGTTGTGTATTTGCAGGGGATGTTTACTGACCCCATACACTGCATGGTACCTATGTTACTGCACAATTTGTTCTGGTGTGCACATTTCCCATTTGTCTGGCCAGTGGTTCCACTTCCCCTTATATTTGTCTCTTTGTCCTTCTGTAGTCCAGTCACAGGCTTTGGTCAAAGTAGCTGCTGTCATGTATTTGTAATTCTGATGTGAGTGTGGTAAATGCCGTAACATCACACACAGGTTGGGGACTTCACACCTCAGACTGTACCTATTTAGCAGATTGTCCATCATTGCACCACTACATTTGCTGTGGTCCTTAGACAGTTTGTGTTGCTATATGTTATTATGAAGCTACATGTGGGCCTAGTTTTCATACCGTCACAGACTGACATCTGGACAGGCCCATATATAACAGTCAGACATGGAGGGTATTAATAATGTTCTGCTATACATGGACAGTTGAGAGACTGGTTTGGTAATTGCTTGCTTTCTCCTATGGGTATGACATCTGCTTCTCCACTGTCTGCCATTGTTTTTTGACATAACCCTTTCTTGTTTTGCTTATAGCTGGCAGGCAAATGCAATGTTAGGAGAAGCAGAACAGATATACAAGGCATACTTGTGCTCCTTCTGTGACAACCTGTCATTCCAGGGGTACAGATGTTGGCCAGTGACATGTTGTCAGTGCTGACACAGTGTTGGCAGCTTTTTATAACCTGGCAGTACATTGAGCTTCAGGTACCTGCTTTCCAACTAGGCACCATACCTCCTGACTTTTTAGAGCCAGACATCTGGACAAAGCCATAAGTAATTTGGGTACAACGGCCTACATATAGGGACCATTGTTAACTATTGGCCTTACAAACTTAGTAAGGTGATGCAATAACATGTTTTGCACTAGCAAGCATTTTCCAAAAGGGCATGAAGTCTGAAACTACAATCTGTCATTATTTTCTGACTTTAGTCTTTTGTGATTTGCCAGGAAACCACAATTTCCTGAGATACCATACATATGATGTAAACCTCTGGACATTCTGCAAAATGTCTGTACAGTTGAGGGATATGCTAGGCACTGTGTAGGTTACTCTAAGCTGTGTACTGTCCATATGTGTGCCCCCCTGTCCCTGACCTGTCCAGCTTTCCTTCAGTAACAGATATTGACATCTGGACAGTGTGTACAACTCCTACTGTAGCTGTATTTGATGTCCAAAATAGTTGGCACTTTTTTGTTGGAACATGGACCCTGTCAACCACAGTAGTGTACCTAGGTCACTAAGACATGACAGCCAGGAGAAAGTGCAGGCCACATACTGACAGTATTGACCACACATATACGTAGCTCATTGACCCCTGTATATTGTGGACATGCAAAAGGTATTCAAGTTGATTGGGACAGCCTTTTGAATGTGTGCTCTGCTGCTTATGACCTAAAAACATTACTGTTACTGCTTTTCTATGGGAACATGGGTGTGTATGTGTGGGGTGCACACCTGTCAGCTGTCCACATTTGCACAAACTGTGCTGACATTCCCTTTACATTTTGGTTCCATTTAGCATCTAATTGTGCTTGTCTTGGAGACTACAAACATATCACTAAAGACCACAGGTTAGATTGTAATGGCAGACATTTGGGTTTCAGACTTCATAACCTTCAAAGCCTTACTGCAACTGCAAGACCTGCTGTGATATCACTGTGTAGGTCTGTATGGGCATATTTCATCATTGTTCCCATTTGTAGGCCTTTGCCAGACATTTCTTTATGGTTTTCTACAGCTGCCTTGCTGGGTGAGGCTGAGAGGTGAGTATAGTACCCCCGCATTGACATCCATGCATATGACCTATGGCCCCCCAGTTAGTTGCCCCCCCCACATATATTGCAGTGGGATTTGTCACCTTGGGTACTACTACATACTGTGGAGAAGCCAGTAGTGGGCAAACATTTCCTGGTGTCCCACATAGCTGTCAGTTGTCTGCTGCTATCCCAGTAGGCCATCCCATTCCCTTGCATGCATGCAAAGATACCATAGATATACTACCAAAACATATTACTCCATTAATTTATTGTTAAGAATACTGACTTACTTTGTGCCTGCAGCAGTTGTGAGGACAGTGCTTGTGAGCTGCCTATGTCAGATGCACACAGTGCAACTGACTATAGGTTCATAGGTTCATAGGTAAGTTACATGTAGTGTGATGTGTGTAGCATCCATTTTATTGTGTGTGTGAGTCAAAGAGAGGTGTCAGTCCCTGGGTAACTACAGTGTCAGTGTGTGTACTATGTGCTGCCTCTTTGCCAATGTCAAGGCATACTGGGCATGCCTCCATTTGCCTACAGGAGCAGGCTCAGGGGGTTCTTCCTCCAAGACCTTCTGTGCCTGTGAGGACTTTGGCAATGGTGGGGGGCTATGTGGCCTTTCCCAGTGCTGTTCCTGCTGCAGCTGTTTCCACAGGATCATGTTGTGTAGCAAGGTACATACTATGAACATATGTGCACATGTGGCTGGATGCACATCTTCAGGGTTCCTCCAGATATGTCAAGGCAGCGGAACCGTGACTTGAGCATCCCAAACACATGCTCTATAATGATCCTGGTTTGTGTGTGTGCCTCATTATGGCATTCTTGAGTGCATGTGTGTGCATTTCTGATGGGTGTCATCATCCACGGCTCCAGTGCATAGCCAGTGTCCCCCACCAGACACTGGCAAATCCCTCATACAGCTGTGGGGAATGTCAGATGTGGTAGTTGTGATAGCTTCCAGCACACACATTAATGATAATGCCCTGGGCACTGTACATGACTTGGAAGTTATGGAGTGAAAGCCCTTGCTGTTTACATACAGCCTACCCTGTTCACTGGGTGGTGCTTTGATGTGGATGTGCATGCAGTCTATGGCACCCAGTACCTCCGGGCAGTCTGCTATATGGTGGAAGAGGCACATATTGCTGGTCCTCTCCTCAGGGGTGCTGAGGAAATAAATCTGCTCACCAGCATGTAGTAGCATGGCATCCAGGAACTGGTGGAGTACTCCGGATGCAGATGCCTGTGAGACCCCCATGATGTCCCCAGTAGGTGTTTGGAAAGTACCTGTAGCTAGTATTCTTAAGGCTACACTTACCTTGGTATCTACTGGGATGGGTTCCCCTCTGCTGGTTCTGGGTCTGAGGTGAGGCTAATACAGCTTGATGAGTTGCTGAAGTATGTCCCTATCCAACCTGTAGCGCTCTATTATCTCCAGATTATGTAGCAACTGATAGGTTACCCTGGGTCTGAACACTCTTCTCCTCCTCCTCACTCTAGGGAGGTTGTCAGCATTATCCTCCTCACCGCCCTCAGCCTCTAGCACATACTAGTGTATCAAAGCAACAGCAGCCCCTAACATTTTGTTGGTTAAAATTTTCCCCGAGTGTGTAGACCAGTGGGGCAGAGTTTGTGGAAAAAAACAGACTGTAAGATGTTGCCATACTTTATACTGTTGTGCTGCAGATGTTGCCTGTATGATTGGCTTACTATGATACATTCCACCTGCCAGCTATGTTATTTGTACTTGATTGCTTTTATTCTGCTATTTCACATTTTTTTATATTTTTTTGCCTTCCCAATTCCAGCTCTTTTAAGGCTGGCGGTGCACCGCTCAAACCCACTGCCCAAATGTAAACAGTTCTGCTAATTTTTTTTTTGTTTAAGACCCATTGCATGTCGTGCAAACCCATTTTGCTAAATTAAACACTTCTAAGCATAAATGGCCCTCTCCTGGATGCCAACATGCTCCTCATTTCATGGAATAAGTAAATCTAGGCTCAGATACACCCCCTTTGTGCTTAGCTAAGCTCAAATGAAAGCTGTAGAGCTCCAATGAGTTTACACCAAGCACGACACATCTTATTTTCATGTCAGCTGCTTCTCCTGCTTACACCACTGCACTATATCTCCTACATGGTTAGGTGCATCCAGAAAATGGTCTCCCATTTTGCTATTCAGTAAATTTTGCTCATTTGCATACCCCACTGCCTTAGTCCCTTGTTACACCACTACACCAGAGCCTTATATCCTTAGCAACCAGTGCTACTTATTGCTTTAGTTCTACATGCTATACACTATAATGGCAAAAGTCATATTTCACATGGAATTGTGTTTTTACATTTTTGTAATTTTTTGCCTGATCTCGTTTGCTTGTTGCTGTGCTATGCTTAAACGGCCAAAATTGGCCAAAAAAAAGTTTTGATTTTTATAATTTTGACACAGTTTTGCATGCCAGTGGCTATATTTTTGGCCATTGTCATGCCTAATGATCATAATACATGCTTTACTTTGAGGTGTCATGCCCCCTTTTGGATTTTTGCAGTAATGTACATGGTTAGTAATTGAAGACATTTCTGCAACAGGCACTGTTCTGGCATGGATCCTACCTGCGTATTGAATTGCTAATTCACCTCATTTGAATGGTTTTCACCAGAAAATGAGGTTGTTGTGTCTTTCAGCTTATCCCTGTTAGGGGTCACCACAGCGGAACTCTGGTCCGTTAATGTTTGGTAGTGGATTTTTACGTGCCAAGTTACCAGCCCTGATGCACAACCTTCAACGAAGGCACGCCCATTCAAGCATGCCTCCACACAGAAGACGTTCTAGCTGAGAATCGAACGTGACAACATCTTGCTGTGAGGCGACAATGCTACTGCAGCAGTAATTAGCATTATTCAGTGGTGTCCATGTCAGAATAGTGCTGGCAGGCTAGTGCATGCCCTCAGCCTTGTTTACTAAATCGCTCAACAGCCATATTCTTTGCTGAAGTTGCTACACTATTCTGACATGGTAAAATTGCTTTATTGAATCCCAGGGTATGTCAATGCATCAGAATCATTAAGTGGGTTTGATAATTATATTTCAAGGGACTTGCCACTGTAAAGTGATCTTGGAAGCTTTTTCCCAGAATCCACTTCAAGCTGCCTTTATATGAGTCACAGTAGACATAAGGAAATCATGTTATTTTTAAACTTCCATGTAAATAGAATGGGAATACTGTGAGTCAGAGGCATACAACTTCTGGACCTTATTTTAATTTTCACTTTTTTGCTTGAATTACTCTGATTTGTGTTCTCAGAGCAGCTCTTACCAATGCTCAAGAAAACAAACTTGCTGAACTGCATATTTTAAGGCTTCCAATTTAATGCAAGTGCTAACAGACCCTGTACCACCTTCTTCCTGAAATGTCTAAATTATCCCTGTAATCCAAAAGCTGTTAATTGACCACTATTGTTTCTGCTTCAAGGAACTGCTAAAAGATATTAAACTAATTTGATATTCAACAATGTCAGCAGTAGGAAGCTGTGTGTTTTATCTTGGATGTTACGCTGGGGTGCCTTCTATGCGGAGTCTGCATGTCCTCCCTGTGGTTGCGTGGGTTTCCCCCGGGTGCTCTGGTTTCCTCCCACATCCCAAAGACATGCAGTAGGTGGATTGGACACTCTAAATTGGCCTTAGGTGTGAGTGTGTGCATGTGTGTGCCTTCTGAGGAAGGTTGGATGCCGGGCTGGCAACTCGACACTGTAAAACTCTACTACCAATCATGAGCAGACAGGTGGTCTGCTGTGGTGACCCCCTAACTGGGAAAAAGCCAAAAGAAGAAGAAGAAGTTGGCAACATGCAGTATTTGTTTAAAAATATTTTCATTACAATGCAGCTCAAACCACATAAGTCAGACTTTCTGTTTTTGAATTTGGGTTGATGATATATACATACATATATATATATATATATATATATATATATATATATATATATATATATATATGGGATCTGTACTGATCCCTGAATGACAATATCACCGAATCATTAACGGCCAGGCATACTTGCGCGAAAGTGCTTTTCACCGAAGAAGCACTTTCGCGTAAGTATGCCTGTTGCGGAGGTCGTACTACGGTGTGGATAAGGGAAAATTCCCTTTTCCACACTGTAGTGCGATCTCAGAGTGAGAATATTAAAGAATGGGGTGTGTGGGGGGCACAGCCCCTTACATGGGGGTGAATGGCAAAAATGTTAATTTAATTTTTTTTTTTGTTTAACACACTTTAGTGAAAGCGCTTTTTCGGGGAAAGCGCTTTCGCTAAAGTGTGTTTGGTGATAGTGGATTCGGACTGTTGAACTTTTGTTCAAGAGCCCTAGATCCATGTGTGTATGTATATATATATATATATATATATATATATATATATATATATATATATATATATATATATATATATATATATATATATATATATATATATATACACACACACACACACACATACACACACATATATGTATATATATATATATATATATATATATATATATATATATATATATATATATATATCTATATATATATATATATATATATATATATATTTTTTTTTTTTTTCTGTTGAGGTAAACATATTTTTGTTTCATTCTAGTATGCCAGCAATTCAACTAAACCATAATCCTTGTGCATAACAAATTAGTAGTTGTTCTGTATTGTGAACATTGCCAGGATTTATAAGACTATGGCATTCGCTGTTTTTTTTTTTTTTTTTTTTTTTTTTTTTTTTGTAGTTAAAAGGTCTTAATTTTTTTCTTTTACAGTGTATCATAGGCCTCAACTTTTAGTGCAGTAAATCTGGACAAAGCCTAAAATAACATGGTGACAATCTTTCAATTTTAACAGATCATCAAAATTCTCACAAGTAATCTGGACAAAGCTTAAAGTAAATGGATGACAAAGACCTCAAAATATGGACAGATTTTAAATATCACTTTTATAAACTTAGGAAGTTGCTAGAATATGTTTTGTGTTAGTATAAATTTATAAATTATATAAATTCTGAATCTCAAATGGCTGTCATTATTTAGGGACTTCAATCCTTAGTGATTTGCCAGACAGCCACAAATTTTATGAGGAACACAGCAAAAATATGAGCATTCTAAGAAAATCTGGATATTTGAGAGGATGCAGTGGATTATGGGTGAGTTGTTACTATGTATTGTGCATTCTATACTTTACTGGTATGGTTTTTAGTGCTTTTTTCACATGTCCTACATGGCCCACTAGCTAGCTGCTGTGCCTCTATTGTGCCCTGGCAAGAAAAGAAACCAGAAGATTCCCCTGGATAACTGTCCAAGTATGTCCTTAATAGATGCCCACATTTTCTACCAATATGACAGTGTTTAGGCAAGATACACAGTTTGGCTGTGATTGCTGAAATACTTTTGTGTCCTGTTAGGTTTATTTTGTAAAAGATTACCCTTTCTACAGTTATTACAAGCTTTAAATTCACATGATCCCACAGAATGGTCACAATATTTTGTCTTTTACAAACATATGATTTTTACCAGTGCAGAGAAGTTGCATAATAGTCCATAATATTATGCACCAATTACATTCAATAATACTGACACATTTTATTACCTGGAATATCACTGTCTGAACCATAGTTCTACTATTTTCAGAAATGGCAGCCTAGTCCATTTCTCAGAGTTTATCATAGAGGTTGGGGCTATGAGCTTAATGCTACAGACCAGAGTTTGACTCCTTCAGTCTCCTTTTGTCCACTGTGTTCTCTGAGCAAGGCATTTTATGGCACATTGCTCTGGGTCACCACTAAATGCAGGTATTCCTTTCTAGTAAATTTACCTAGTGCCAAAAATCTGTATAATTTTTTTTCACTTGATGAGCTCCAAGGGTGATAGATGTTGTCTAAGCAGTGATGTCAGGATGATCCCAGTATAAAATGGCCAACTGATTATACCATATTAAAGCTTTTCTTTTTTTGTCCAGTAAACAGCCATGAAATAGGGGGATCCATTCCTCTAGAAAAAAAAGGGGAGCTAGAGAGAAAGAGAGGGCTCCCCAATTACTTCCCAGACCTGAGGAGTCCTAAGACCCTGAAAGAGAAAAGGGAAGGGAATGTATGATAAAGCTTCCCTATTGAACTCAAGATGCTCATTACAGAAAGAGGAAAAAAGGGGATGATTGGAGGAAATTTGCAATGCAACACTGCTGTACTCAAACATCCAGTGTTATAGCAAGTTCCTACACAGTTCTACTATTACAGTCAGTTTCTACACAATTTTTCTTTCTTTTTATTAAAATAAACATTATGCTTCTCTACCTTAGTTACAACACTGTAAGTCCCTCATCTGGTCAATGATCAAGAAGCCCAAATCCTCACCACTGACACCAGTGGGGAATGTTCACTGTGAGAAAAAAAGACAACACAATATTTTCTAATGCAGCTCTCTGCACCAAGTACAATTTCCCTTAAGAGCATACAGGGAATGCACACTCCAGTCCTGGGGTGGGGCTTTCTCTCCAGAACCCAAATAAGACTCCCCACTGACCACTATAGAGCTGTTCCTTAACCGGGTGTTCCAAGCTAAGTCCTCCATCACCATCTCTGTGACATCAGTGCTTTCCCTGTTCAAAGTAGCTGTCTCTCACACACATACACACACACACACACACACACACACACACACACACACACACACACACACACACACACACACACACACACACACACTGTTTGTGATTTGATTTTCACACACACACACACACACACACACACACACACACACACACACACACACCTACCTGGCTGGCACAGCTTACCTGCTTTACCACCTTCACCCAGACTATAAGGTAGATTTACCACTACCAGAACACCCGAAGCCAGCTACTTTAAGGCTCTTACCTGGGTACCCAATTACACTTAGTAAAATTAATACTTATACAAATGGTAGTATTTAACCAAGCAGCAAAACATTCAGGAACATGGATCTCCAGTGCCACTAAATAAATGCAAGTACTCTCAAAGGTTAAACATTTTCCAAAAGACCAGCTATAATGAAAGGTTTAGATATATTTAATAACAAATAATAAAAAACATGAAAAACAGAAAAATAATGAATATCTGTTTTCAATAAACACCAGAGTTTCAATAACAGGAAATATTGAAAACAACACAGATGGAAAGAGTCAGACAGCTACAGAAAAAAAAAAACATTTAGCTAATCTCACTATATTTTTTAACTCACTGAAGAATTACGGTTTCCTAACTACTTACTAAAGCAATGCAAGATAAAAGTGGATGAGTGTCTTACCAGCTCAAAAAACACAGTGCCCACCTCACATCCCTCACCAGTATTCAAATATAAGTTTAGTGCTGGCTACAGAATGACATAACATTTGGTCACCTGACTTTGTGGTTCCCTCACTACACTCTCATTAGACACAAAGCCAGGTTCTGGCACTGATGTGTCACAGTATACACATAGAACTTTAGCTAAGGTTTATTACAGCATCTGGAAACTGTAAAACAATTCCACCCTTGCTGCAGAAACTAACATGTCATTCTCTGGCACCCCAGGGTAGCAATTAGTTCCCCACTAAGGACAATAGAGCAGGATCCCAGCACAGGCTTTTTGCAGACATTGCAACTCTGGCTGCAGTCAGACCTGTGAGATAAAATCTTTATGGCTTAAACCAAATCATTTAATTTCAAGCTCTTTTTCCTAAGGTTAGCTAGACTGAGCTTAACCTCTTCTCTTCCAGTATCCTCTGTTAAACTATATACATTTCATACAGTCTGACATACATGTATAATTCTGTAATCCAATTAATATAATTGGTTTCTCTGATCCAGTGTTAATTCATTTTTATGTGTTTCAGTTCCACTTTGGCAGTTTTTAAATGCATGTATATTTCTTTTCTGTCTAGCTGGACCCACTGTTGATACACTTTTAACACACACAACTTTACAAATACATTTTTTAACATAAGCATCTGTACAAATCAGTTTGATATACAAATGACATACAATTCTTTACAAAAACACCAGCTAGCTATGACGGCATATGTTACACATGTACTGCCCTACTTCTGGCATAGCTGGCACTATCTCACATCATGACATCGCTCATCCCTCTAAAGACTCAAGCTAATTTTTCAAGTGACACTGGAGGAACATTGCTTGAGAGAAATGAGATGGATTTTACTGTTGAAAGCATATGTTGAACCAGGTTTAAATGACAGGGTCTCCCTTAAACCTGTTTTAAAGGTAAAACCATTATGACACTGACAGATCTTGATACATATTTTTTTCTGTTTTGTTCCTTGTTCAAACTGGTGTGTAGTGTTCCCTTTTTAATTGTTATACACAAACGTTTATGCAGCTTTTGTTTTTACCTTAGTTTTCCATTAGAATATTAGTTGTTTTTTTCTTTTGCTGCATGTATACAACTGCATATCTAGTTTTAATAGGTCTAAATGTTTGTGATGTTGCTTTTAGTGAGTGTACAGAGCTTATGCATGACATTTATTAGTTTTTTTTATTTTGTTACACCTGTACATTCGAGCAAGTTCCTAATATTCTTTCTGCTTCTACATTTAATGCATTTATCTATGTTTATCGTCAAGTTTGAAGCAACATATAGAGACTGCTCAATTTTTTTTGATTTATTACAATGTTTGGAATAAGTTTAACGAGTCTTTATATTTGATGATGGGAATATTGTTTTTATTGCTATATCTTTAACAAATGGTAGGCTGCTTTTATTTATTGGGAGGCTTTTTTTATTAATGTCATCACATGATTGGTGAACCTTCTGTGATTGGTTGAGTTTTTATTTTAAATAGTCCTTAGACTTTGTGTTCTGTCATGGTCTCATGAAGCAGAGGTTACTCTGCAAAAGGGCTTACTTCTGTTTTAATAAAGTTACTTCTATACATAATGATTTAAAGCCTTGTTTGGGAAAAGTTTTTGTTACCATTTTCAGAGAAATGAACCTGCCTAGGAACACATTAACCCATACCCTGTCTTGACACCCCACCTGCATTGACAATGCTGAGCCCACTATGATGCTGCACTGTAATGTTATATGCCTGCAACCCTAGGCTCCACCTTAATAACTTGGCATTTTGCTGGCTAGCTTAATATAGCCATGTTAAGTGATTGTGGTCTGTGACTACAGTGAATTTCCTTCTATAAAGATAGGGCTGAAGTTTCTGCAGCGCCCATACTACAGCCAGACAATCTTTTTCCTACATCTGCAAAACATTCCTCTCTGGGATGGAGTCTAGGGCTAAGATATATCACTGGGTGCTCCTCTCCTTCTGAGGAAAACTGGCTGAGTACAGCCCCCACCCCATGGTTTGAAGCATCCACCTGCACAACAACTTCTTTGCTGTAATCTGGACTAGCTAGCCTGGGGGGCCTCCCAAAGCTCCTTTAAGCTTTTGGAATGCCTGCTCATAGGCTGGGGTCCACACAACCTTATCTGGCCTGTTTTTTCCTTGTCAGGTCTGTGAGGGGAGCAGCTATTGTACTATAATTGGAAACGGACTTTCTATAGTACTCTCCTATCCCTAAGAATGCGCTCACCTGCTTTTTGGTAAAAGGGGCAGGACATGCCAGAATATCTTCCACTTTGGCAGGTTCTGGCCATATCTTACCACTCACAACTCTATGTCCTAGGTAGGGGACCTCTGCCATACCCACCTGACATTTACTAGGCTTATTGACCAACCCTACCCTTTGCAGTATGCCCAGGACCTCCCTGACATGCTGAAGGTGTTCTTGCCAGGAATGGCTGTAGATGGCAATATCATCCAGGTAAGCAAGGATATAATCTACCAGCCTCTGGAATGCTTCTGGGGCATTTTTCATCATAAAGGCCATCTTCATGAACTCATACAATCTGAAAGGAGTTACAAAGGCTGACCACTCTTTATCGGTAGGAGTAAAGAGTACCTGCCTTTAGCTCTTGGTCAGATCAACAGTGATCAGATATTTAACTGCACTCAGCTGCTCGAAGGCTTCATCTGTTCTAGACATGGGTTAAGCATCTGACTTTGTGTGACTATCTAGATTTCTGTAGTCCACACAGAACCTGGTGCTGCCATCCTTTTTTTGGTACCAGCACCATTGGGGAGAACCAGGGATTGCCGGACTCTTGGATTACTCCCAGTTCCAACATTTCCTGTATCTCATAAGTTCATAGGTTCATACGATGTTACCAGGCTATTGGCTGAGTCTATATTATTACAGTGAACACTTGAAATAGTGACCGCTGTATAACCGACCCTAAAATGTTGAAATGGCAAAATGCCGAACACATGGTACATTGATTTTTTTTTTCCCCAGAGAATAAAATTGCTGCTCCATAAAAAAACAAAAAAAAAAAACAAACACAAAATAAAATAGGGGGCTTCGCCCCTATACCCCCCTGATGTGGGGGATTGTGCCCCCCACACACCCCTACTTAAATATACCAACTCCAAGATTGCAACATAGTGTAGGAAATGGCAAAGTCCTGAAAACGGCCAAGTAATTTTTTTCCCCTGGGAAAAAAATCGCTGTTCCATGAATTCGGGATTTCACCATTTTGAACAAAAAGGTTTGATTAAACAGTGCTCGCTATTTTAATAATTTACTGATTTAATAGGGAACCTATTAGCCCAAGGGTCTTCACAAGCCTAGCCGTTAAATTCCAATATAATACTAGATGAGAGATATCATCTATGCCCAAGGTTTTCCTAGCAGGGACTATACATGTCCAGGAGAGAAGCTAGGGGAATCCCTGGCAGAAATTTACAGTTTCCCCTCCAGTCATCCAAGTTGCACTTAAACACGGTCATGGAGGTGCTCTGCTTGATATGGATTGGAAGCCTATTCCAAAGGAGTGGTGACCTCTGAGAGACGTATCTGTCTCTCCAGCAGGTCCTGTTTATGTCACAGGCCAGATTGAGGTCCCTGGAATGAGTGACTTTAGTCCCATTTGACTTACGGATGTGCAGCATTTCCAGTTATATTGTTATGTTACTGTTATTTAGTCATTTTGATAAACCTCTATGTTAAACTTATGTTATCTTTTGTAGAGATTTTTCTCCCTGGGCCTCCACTGAAAAAAGGCTATGGCTCAGTTGGGAAATAAATAAATAAATTAGACTTGGGTCAGAGATAGCCTTTAAACCAGACATAAGTCACCTCTAAGTAGTCTATATGCTATTGAGTACAGTGACAGTGCCTTCAGCCTATGTGCTGGAGACCCTGAATTTTCTTACCTAGAAATCTCTGAGGTCTTTCAAGTTGTTGCAGGTGTTTGGTATGTACATACCAAAGGGAGCATTATATTCAATAACCGGACAGGTGAGGGATGAGTACAGGGAAGTTCTAACCTCTTTTGTTCTTGAGGCAATGCCTTTGCTAATCAGGTGAGTGACGTAGAATTCCTTCCTCACCACAGTAGACACATGGTGGTAAAAGTTCAGGTCACAGTCAACTTGTGCTCTCAGGTCTCTCACTACTGAATTGGTACTTAGGGTATTATTGTTTATTTTATAATCAGCAGGGACATTGTTTTTGCCAAAGGGAATGATGAAGCATTTTTTAGCATTTAGTTTAAGACTATGAATTTGGCACCAATCACTGGTCTGTGTAAGCCCTTTTGAAGTACACTGACATCACTAGGGGATTCAATGATAGCATCTAATTTGCAGTCATCCACAAACTTGGTTAGCCAGAGCCCCTCAATTTTGGCCTGGACTTCTGAGAAGTATAAGTCAAACAAGAGGGGTCCCGGCACTGACCCTTGTGGGACCCCATTGGTGACAGATGTACTGGTAGAGGTAAAGTCTCCTACTTTGACTGAGTGTTTTTGATCTGTGAGACAGTTTGCAACCCACCAGACAACATAGAGGCTGATATTCAACTGGGTTACTTTATCAATGATGCCCAAATGTGGGATAGTGTCGAAAGGCCTTGGCCAAGTCAAGATAGGCTGTGTGCATGTTTTTGCCTTCATCTATGACTTTGGTCACATTCTCGAAGAAGTCCACCAGGTTTAGCAGACATGACCTACCCTAGACAAAACTGAACTGGGTTGGATCTAGGATTTGGAGGTCACCTATATCCTTATTTATGAAGTCCATGATGATTTGTTCCATTGCTTTACAGATGAGGCTGGTTAGACATATGGGTTTATAATTACCCGGTCTTTTGCCAAGCCAAGTCAACCTTGTGGAGGGGGAGAACAGTTGGTGTTTTCCATTCAGTGGGGACAAAGCCAGTACTCAGGTTGTGGTTGAATAGAGTGTCTAATGGAGTAGCTAGCCCTTGTTTTAGAACATTAAGGATACAGGCCAGAATGCCATCTAGTCCCATGGAGGCTGTGTTCTTAGCCTTGGAGAGAGCAATGATGACTTACTCTTTGGAGATGACGGGAGGAGGTGATGATTACTTCTGCAAGGTCAGCTTTTGTGATGCTATCCACAATTAGTTCTGCACATATCTGAGTCTTATATTTTAGATTGCAGACATAACTGAAAAAAGTGTTATGGTTATCCTTGGCTATGGTTGCTAAATTTTTTTCATAGTTGCTCTTTGAAGATTTTACAAGTTGTCTTATTTGCTTGTTTAAGCTGAGGAGGGTGTTCTTCCAGTTCTGGGATCTCACTTCTGTATTTTTAGACACCAGCTTCTTTCACTTATTGTATAATTTATTAATGCTACACATCCACCAGGATGGTTTGTTTTTTCTTGAATATCTTGTTTTAATCCTATCCAACATGGCTGTGTCTGTACAGTTGTGTAGATGTTTATACAGGGCATCAGTGTATATCTTAGTGTAGCCATATACGCAATCTGTGGAAACTAGAGCTTGGGAGTCAATTATACCTTAACATCTCATTTGGGGAGTTCTAGTGCTATGCAAACAATCCAAGAAGAACACTAAACTTTAGTAATGTTACGTGCTTTCTTCTCCACTACAGAGACTTCCTCAGAACAATGTTCCACAGTAACCCAACCAACTAAATATCCCCCTAATTAATCACTTAACATTTAAAATCAAGATTAAAAACAATATGCACACCATTATAAATAAAAATTAATGAATCATTTATAACATATTTTATAAATACTGAATCCATATAAACAACCTATTTATAAGTCTAAAAACACAGTGGTGAATTAATTACAATTAATTAAAAATACCATTTACTAATGGACATGTCACCTGCACTAACCTGAAATTTGATCAAGTTTTAAAACGCTCGCAATACTTATGGTCTCATTAATACCTGGGTAATGAGAGGCATTTAGTAACAACTGCCATCTCAATTCCATCAGGTCCAAATGTACATCTAAGATGGATCCTTGTTCATCCTTCACTAAGTGCTGCAAAACCAAAAATTTAAAATTATGTGTCTGATTTTCCTTAACATGCCTAAATAGGGCACTAGTGGTCCTACAATGTCTTATATCCCCCAAATGTTCACCTATCCTTAGTTTGAATTTCCTACAGGTTTTGCCAATATAAAAACTAGGACATTCTTCACTCTTAGCCATATATATAACATTACTACCATTACAATCATAATGGCCTCTAATGTTGAGTATCTTCCCATTTGCTCTAATTTGACCCTCAGTCTCCATTATGAACGGGCAAAAGGAACAGAAATCACATTTAAAATATTAAGGAAATCAGACACAGTGTTATGTTAGGTATAGCATGTGTGTGTTTTGGAGGTCTCAAGTATTTAGGCAGGTTTCTGGAGAGTACCTCTGCATATGAAGATTTATGTGTTAGGTGCATATAACGAACAGAAGTCATGGTGTGTGAGCTGGCAACCTGTTTAGTATTGCTGTTCTTCACACAAGAGAGCAGTGATTCCAGATTCTTAGTGTTGTAGCATCTCTTGAAAAGTGTACTTGAGTGATTTAGGAGTAAGAGGTTGTCAGTGTACATGAGGCAGTTGCTTCACTGCCTCAAAAAAACATACCCACTAAGCTAGCGGGAGAAACAGAGGAAAACCGACAGTCCATAATGCATGGTTTGGACCTGATATCTCAGTAAATAAGGAGAAAAAGATGGGGGTATCAGACAGGGTGCTATTTTAGGGTGACTAACCTATGGGATATACTGTAGGAGGTCTATAAAAGGGGTGATCTATGGCCTGATGTTGATAGGTAAGAGGTAAAATCTCTGCTGACTGATGCACTGAACATCTGAGAGCTATTCAAAACTGTTCTGCTAGATAACAGCCACTTCTAAGAAAAAAATACTTCTATTGGCATTTTTGCATCTATAATCACCAAGAGTTAACCCCTCTGCATGGTGGTGTGTGATGGTGCCATACACGCAAGCAAGAGCAAAGCAGCTAATACAAATAAACCAAGTAAAAGCTCAAACTAAGCCCTGCACCAATGAAATTGCTCAAACTGAGCCCTGCACCAATGAAATTGCTCAAACTGAGCCCTGCATCAATGAAATAGTTTAAACTGAGCCCTGCACCAATGAAATAGCTCAAACTGAGCCTTGAACCAGTAACCTTGACTTAGATAGTCCTACTGTATGCTCCTGCAACAAGGGTACAGAGGGGCTTTTCCAAAAAAAGATGTAATTTTTGGTGGTCATTCTACAACCATAATTGAATTTAGCCAGTCTGACTCCTGTCTATACAATGGCCAACAGAAGTGCAACCCAACAGCTGAAAAAAGTAGGATATTTTTTCCTCCTCCCTCAGAGTCTGTCTGACCCATTCAGGGTGAGCAGGTAAGAGGCCTGCTTGATAGGTCTTTGGGGTCCTGCAGCTACATGGTGCTGCACCAGGTGGGTGCAGCCAGGTTTCCCAGTGAACGTGTCCCCAAACAACTGTAATAATGCTCAGATTTCTTGAATCTGGGAAGGGGATAGCTCCTGGGGCATTGTTACCCCTTCCACTATGTTGTCAGTCTGAGCCTCACTGAGGAGACCAGTCACCAGATTCCCCTCAGACTCTTCCTGCCACCCACTGCAAATACTCAGCACAAGGGCATTCATATCATGGTAAGCCTTCATCGTGTTAACATGGTACACTTTATGCCCCTGCATCCTGCCTTGCAGTTTTACCAAGTAAAACAAAAAACGTTGGCCAGAAAAGTCATAGCACACAAACAGTTTAATAGTTTGAGTGCTGTCATTCCAATAAAGCAGGAACTTTCTCAGAAACAGTGTAGCAACTTTCTGCATTCCTTAAAAAGCCTTAAAGTTGCCAAGCATTACAAAAATTAAGCACACATAAATCGTTATTGTAAAATAAGAAATAATGGTAAGAAAACATTTAAAAAACAAAGCCCATTAAATGGAAAACATTAAAATTATTACATATAAAACATACTCGTCTAAAGTGTAACATTTAAAATGCTAAATGCATCAAGTGTAGTCAACCCGGAACACAAGCCTGTGTAGAACCCTCCCCAAAACTAAACTGCCAAAGGATACATCAACCATTGTTGACATAGAGCTTAATACTTTGTGAAACCTTGTTTAAAGTTAATAAAATTCCAGGAATCTTTTTAAATACTAGCTGCCTTAATTCTTAAAATGGGTTTTATGGTAAAATAGTCATTCAATGCAGGGAATATCGGTGCATTCAAAAGCAGCTGCCAAAATAGTTCATGATGTTCTATATGCAATTCCAATCCTACCTCTAGTAGACACTAGAATCTTCTCAAGCACAGAAAACCCAAACTGTTTAAAGTCCATGCATTTAAGGGAATGCTTATACAAGGCATTGACATTGTGTGCCTTTTTAATGACATAAATTTTCTGGTAAATCCTTTTTCTCAATGGGCCGATGGTCTTGCCAACACTGAACACAAGGCATGAGGAGCAAAAAGCTATGTACACAACACCTTTCATTTGACAGTTAACATTCTCTCTGACTATTAGCAAGTTGGGTAACTTGCCACTATGTAGTGTGTGCCCTGTAAAATAAATCTGCATTGTTTACAAGTCCCACATCATTTTATGCCAGCATTCCTAACCACAAAGACTTCACCATCACTGTTATTTTCTAAAAGGAGTTTAAGGGTCTTAGTATTTTTGCAACAAATCTGGGTTGCACCCCAACCTGGTCAAGTATCCCAAAAGTTCTAAAAACTGTATTCAAATGAAAATAAGTGCTTAGCTCAGCAATATAATCATATACACTCTTATCCGCCCTATGTCTATGCTCATGAAATTTGTTTTCTGTAAGCTTCAGGTGTTTGCTTAAAACATTCCAGTAAATATTGTTTAACATTGTTATAATTTAATCAATCAGTATCAGACAATTTAGAAAACAGAATTTACAGCTTTACTATGGATTAAGGGGGTCAGGAACCATACCCAGAGCCCCTGGGTAACATTATACTGTCTATATGCCCTTTCAAATAAATTAATAAAACTACTAAAATGATCACCCTCTGTAAATTGTTGAAGAAATTTACTGACCTTTATTCCTTCAGGGGATCAGTTATTCCCTTCCCCATTACCTCCCTGACCCTGCCGAAGAGTCAGCCTCTAATGTTGATGCTGCTTCTCATTTTCTTCAGCCTCCAAATGTCGCCGTTGCTCTGCTGATTCTAATTCCAAATGTTTGACCTCCAGTTCAAGTCTCTAACTCCAGATAGGTTTTTAAACTCTCTGAGGAAAAGGTGAACTCTCCTGTTTCAGAAGGCTGCATATATCCATCACCAGACTAGTTGTCTTCCTGCACACAGGTCTGTGTTTTAGCTGCAAATAAGGCTGAAATAATTTCCTCTTTAGTCAGGTTGGCATGTACCAGCTTTTTGGCTTTGCACACATTGGCCAACTGGTTCACTGTCAGTTGCCATAATCCTATGCTGACATCTTTGCCTACTTCAACTGACTAAACTAAATTAAAAAGAATAAACCAAAACTGTTGTGAAAAATGAAACTGTATGTTTATCCTGTGCCTGTCAAGAATACAAACACCTTTAGTGACAACTGCTTACATGCTACAGAAGTTCAATTAATATCCCACCACTGCCACCAATATGTCATGTCCAATATGTCAGTGATAAAGGAGCCTCAATCCTCACCACTGACACTGGTGGGGAAAGTTCACTGTGAGAAAAATAGATGCAGCTCTCAGTTTACCTTAAGAGCACACAGAGAATGCACACTCCAGTCCTGGGGCCTGGTTTTCTCTCCAGCCCCCAAGTAAAACTCCCCACTGACAACTATAGAGCTGAGGTCTTAAACAGGTGTTCCCAGCCAAGTCCTCCACAACCATCTATGTGAAATCAGTGATCTTAGTGTCCCTGTTCAAAGTAGCTGTCACTCACACCCTCTTTGAGATTTGATTTTCACACACATATGCACCCATCTGGGAAAGGCTGGCAGAGCTTACCCATTCTGCCACCTCCACCCAGACTATAAGTTAGATTTACTGCCACCAGAACAGCTGAAGCCAGCTACTCTAAGGCTCTTACTAGGGCACCCAATTACACTTAGCAAAATTAATACTTATACAAATGGTAGTGTTAAACCAATCAGCAAGATTTTTAGGGATCTGGAGCCACAGTGCCACTAAATAAATGCAAGTACTCTCAAAGGTTAAATATTTTCTAAAAGACCAGCCACAATGAAAATGTTTAGATATATTTTATAATAAATAATAAAATGCGTGAAAATACTGAATATCTATTTACAATAAATACCAGAGTTTCAACCACAGGAAATATAAAAAAACACAGATGGAAAGACTCAGACAGTTACATAAAAAAACAACACTTAGCTAATCTTACTATATTTTCTTAACTGACTGAAGAATTATTGTCCCCTACCTACTTACTAAAGCAAGGCAAGATGAAAGTGGATGAGTGTCTTGTCACGTCAAAAAACAGAGTGCCCTTCTCACATCTCTCACTAGTATTTAAATACAATGTTAGTGCTGGCTACAGAATGGCATCTGGTCACCTGACTCTGTGGTTCACACACACTGCCCTCTCACTAGAAACTCAGCCAGGATCTGGCACTAATGTGTCACAATATACACATAGGACTTTAGCTAATGTTTATTACATCATTTGGAAACTGTAAAACAATTCTATCACTTCCACTCTTTCTGCAGAAACTAAGAAGCCATTCTCTGGCACTCCCAGGGTAAACATTAGTTCACCACTAAGAACAGGAGAGCAGGATCCCAGTCCAGGCTTTTCAGAGACATTATGTCTCTCTGGCTGCATTCAGACCTGTAAGATAAAATCTTTATGGCCTAAAGCAAGTAATTTAATTTCCTGCTATTTTTCTGACAAATAGCTGGGCTGAGCTTAACCCCTTCCCTACCAGTATCCTCTGTTAAAATATATACATTTCATCAGTTACAACAATACAGTCTGACATACATCTATATTTCATTTCTGCCCAGTAGGACCCTTAGTTGATACTTTACAAATACATTTTAACACAAACATCTTTACAAATCAGTTTGATATTCAAATGACATATAATTCTTTATAAAACATAAGCTAGCTATGCTGGCATATGTTACACATGCACTGCCCTACCCCCCTTTGGCACAGCTAGCACTACCTCACAATATCACAAACACATTGGTACAATTTTTGCCACACTCCATAGAAATAACATCATTTGTAACATATTTTAGTTTTCACATTTATAGGACTAGCATTTTCTTCAGTATTAGCGGAACAGAAATTAGCTAGGCGATTTTCCCCTCCTACATTTTTCTTTTAGATCACTATTGTAGTAGGCCTGATTGCTGGGATGATTCTCAAAGCTTAAACATGAAAATGAGGTGCCTCAGATGGAATAACTTGGGTATAAAATTCCTATTAAAACAGATAGCGGTTGAAACCACAGCTGATGCCCTAGAAATGTTATTCAATTCATACTGCTTGGAAAAGGAGATTAGAGATGTCCATGTAGCTGCATCCAAAGTGACCTGTGTATTGACTCACTTAAAGATTGCTACAATTGTGTTGCTGTGAGCCTTAATACCACTGAATAGTTACTTACCCTAGGAAAAGTTGCAGAAACATTTGCAATGTGCTAACCATTTAGAGATAAACTGGAGTACCCAACAAAATCATACACAGACAAAATTAGAACATGGAATTTTAACACACTGAGTGACTAGAATTCTGGATTTAAAGTGCTAACCATTGAGTTTATGGAATTTCCAGTGCTCCAGTTCCCTATCTGTTCCTACCGTATAACATGCTCCACTGTATTTGTGTATAAAACTGTGTTCTTTACAATGACTTGTGTGACTCAGAGAGAAAAAACCCTGCCTGTGATCCCAATAACCTGGGGCTGATCATTAATCCAAGCATAGGAAGAGCTTACTCAGGGGTATGGGAGTGAGTAGCCAATTGTAACTCACCCATCATATAGGGAGGGAAGGCAGCCTGGTCTGCTGTGCTAATGGCTCCTAGTGGAGGCTCATGGAAACAACAGTTAGGATTAAGGACAGTGGACATACATGCCCCTCAAAATAGCTTTACACACTGTATCTGGGAACTGCACACATGCAAGAATACATTTGTCAGGTCACTAATATTGTAAGTCGCAGCCATAATCCTGCATTGTGCTAGAGGAATCAGGACTAAACAGAAGACCATGACAGCTGCTATGATGGTGGACTTCCATGGGCTGCACTCACCTGAAGAGAAATGGAAAGATATTGTCAAATCAGAGGATCCAGGTATCAGATAGTACATGCCCATTTTGTAATGATATTATTTCATGTGTTTAATGTTCAGCCCTGGCAAAATTATAATTTCTACATGACTTTGAGATGCAATGCTTTGAACCGCATAAGATTCATGAGTCATAATTTGAGTCACACACACACACACACACACACACACACACACACACACACACACACACACACATGCACACAGATATAAATATGAATATAAATATATATCAAACTGTAGGGGAATAGCATATAAAGTTCTTTGTCTGGCCAAAGATCTTTGAACAAGCCAAGCAGATAAGGCAAAGATGCTAAGTTTAACATTCTTTGGAATCAGAATCAGACAGAGGAATTGCTACGACATGAATTACCAAATCTTTCCTGGAAGAAAGTTGGAGAAGAGGTATTTCAATGTAACAACAGCTGTTATCATATCTGTGTTGAATATTGTTTAGCTCTGTAATTTAACTTGGCTGATGCAGATCCTAATGATGTCCTGGGGGCACTGTCCATCATATGCCTGGGTTTTTAACTTTTTGCCTTACCCACATTTCCCAAGCCTTTGTGGCTCCTAGTGGCTATATCTGAGGGGTGAGAATGAAATGGATATGTGCGGTGTATCACCCTGTCTCTACAGCAGCAGCTCAGCCATGTCTCCATCCTTTTTCCTTCTCCCCTTTGACCATGCTTCCCAGTACAATGTTCCCGGCCTGCACCAGGAATCATCACAGGAGACATCCAGAGGACTGCTCTCCCTCACCAGGATGGTAACAACCAATCCCTCCCTGCCACTGCATCAGTCACCTGAGTTTCTAATTGAATCTGGGTCAGCTGGGCTGTAGTCAGGTCTTTATCCCTCCATGCCACTGGAGTGGTTTGCTGACAGAAATTACTAAATTTTGTAAAGAGTCTCATACTGAATCTTATCCTCCTACCTAGCCCCCTCCACTTGCTCCAGTATTGCTGGAGATGGTTGTGTATCTTGAGGGTGTCCTGGGAGTTCAGCTGTCTGTGCTTCCATCTGGTGGGGGCTTTTTTATTTTATATGCCGTACCCACTTTTCCCTTTCCTGCTCCCCAGTCTTACTCGTTGCATCTGAAGGCAGATCCCCTCTTTATCCGTCTCTGCCACCACAGCGGTCTTTTGTGCAATGAATCTTGTGCTTGGATAAACAGACATGCCGTTAAATGGACACTGTGCTGTAAATATCGGATACTGAAATCTAGTACGCTATTGGGTTTAAGTGCACTGCTTGTATAAGATGAAAAACAAAAGAAATAAAGCAGGTCTCTGTACATGTGTGAAAAGTGTTAAGCTGCAGCAGGGGAGATTAATAATGATTAAAGTAGCGAGTTATTGAATCACAAGTATGTCAGTGAGTTATCTGTCGGCCTTAAACAAACAAAGCTAAGATTCTAAGCGATTCTGAAATTCAAAATGAAATCATGCAGAGTGCTGATAACAGAGTGTACATGTCTGAAGGTGCTCCTAGCATGATGATACCTAAGAGTCAAGTATTTCAGACGGATATGGAAAAATTAAGCAGTGTGGTTACTAAACTGGGTGTGATGGAACAGGTAACTGAAACTTTAACACAGCATGTGATACAACTCAACAGGCAGCGACAAGATAAAAGTTTTAATAGACAACAAACATAAATGAACATACAAAGCAGTGTGGTTGATTCACTGCATGAGGAAAGGTTGTCTGTGACTTGGAAGCCGAACAAAATCAGACACCTTTCTTGTTTTTGACAGACAAAATCAAAGTCAGTCTGAAATCCATGTGGTTCTTGAGTATTTATGAAGTGATAAGGGGAAAGTATTGAAAGAATTGCAAACTGACTGAATAACTACGAGCCTCACAGAAATGGGACATAAAATGCAAAGAAAGTTCTGGGTAATGTTATTGGCAATGCAGCATTTAAGAGTATTGAAACCATGCCTGATTTAGTCCCTAAAGAAAGAGGCTGAATGATCTGATAATGGAGCAAATATGCTATCAGTGAGACACGATCTCCTTCAGGGATGAAATCCTGGGTATGAAAACTTTACAGAAAGCATTTTAATAAAACAACCACCCGGAGGTGCTATTGCTGAGCAAACGGAAAATATAAACCATATTGTACTTGACAAGTTCATACAAATGGAAGAACATTGTAATGGAGATTTGAAGACTATAGAAAGTGTGGCAGTCTGTTATTAGAAAGGTCAGAAAGGGATGACGGTCTTATGCAAGTAAAACAGAAAAGTGTTAGAAATTGCAGAGGGTGATAGAGTTGTGAATAAATAAACAGATACACTAACTTAAAGACTATTGGAGTCTACTAAACAAATGTGGGACATAAAGGAAAAAATGGAATCTGAACTATAATACTTAAAAGACATATTGACTCAGAATGAATTGCATTGGGTGGAAAACATGCAAGCTCATAATATCAAGGCATTGGAGGCAGAACCTGTGCATGTACCAAGTATAAAGGCGATAAATTGTCTTTAACCAGGAGATGTCTAAGCAAAATGACGTCGAGTGGGAGAGTGAGGATAAGACACAAGAGGCTCACAAAAGGATTTTGCTCACAAGGACAACACTAATGTACCCCTGCAGTTATTATTAATCACAGAAATGTGGCAATTGTAACTGACATAGCTCTCAAACTCTTAGCTCAAAACAAAACATCTGAACAAAGCCAAAAATATTGGGGGACAACGCCCCCAAAACAGGAACAAATTTTAAATATTGCTCTTATAAACTTAGAACTTTGCCACATTTTTGTGCTTTCTAGTCACTCAGCAAGATTACACTAAGTGTACATGTAGTCTCCACTTTATGTTACCCTGTATAAATCCTTGTCAGTATTTAAAGCTGCAAGAAAATCAGTAGGAAAACTAAAATTAAGAGGAAGAAGGTGTGAGTTATGCCTGTGTTGTCTGTTCACTCAGAAAGGTGTACACTTAGTGTAGGCATTATTGAATCCTGGGGCTTGTGTTACCATGCATTTTTCTGAAGGATATGAAGTCTGAAATTCAAATCTCTGTCACTGTTTAGCGAATTCAGTCCTCACTGATTTGCTACAAAAATCCAGAAAATCAAAAATTTAGAAGGAAGAAATCAAAAATACGAGGCAAAAATGTGGACATTTGAGAGGTGTGGTAACTGAGGTTATATTTTATTTATTTTATTTTACATTTGTTGACCGGGCTAGTCCAGCTGGATATATGTCCATTTTCAGTGGAGGCCCGGGGAGAAAAGCTCCACAAATTACAACAACATAAATGCAAAGACCAGTGCTGACTTTTTATCCCTGTAAACTCCTTAAACACTATTCTGATATGAACATAAAATAAACAAAAAAAAGTGAAAAAAATCAGTAGATATATCAACTGCACACTTACTATTTAAACATATGAGCAATGCTCTAAAGTGCATAGTTGTTTAGAATTTAGGCTGTCACATTATAATTGCCAGTAACAACACAATAACAATACTAACTGCAATGCACTTACTTACTTGGAAGAAGATACAAATATCCAGAATAGATGCATTAAAACGGACAACAGCTTAATCTTTAATATCTGCTGAACGACAAGGTACTAGGCTCCTATAAAGTTTAGTTCTCTATTTTGCAGTCGTACTTGATGCAACAGGTAAACCATGGTTAATTATCTGAGCATTATAATCTACCTAGTTCTTTGTCATTATTTTGTATTTACTCATCCACACAGGTTTCTTATATACTTAAGCAGGTTTTCTTCCTTAATGTATTGGTACATAAGTATGAAACAAAACACAACCTTATTTATTTATTTATTTATTCATTTCAACACTGTTTCCCTTCCTTCTCACATCCCAGGTAACAAATTCTTGCTTGCTTCTATTATACAACTCCTTACTAGTATCTAGTAATTCCTTACCTACTGACTCTAACTACCTATCCTCAATCCTACTAGAAAAAAAAAATTCATACTTTTGACATTATTACCTTTGATCAAAATGTTTTGATCAGTCTGTTTACCTCTGTAATCTTCATGGAATCTATGTGTGTATATTAATCTTTGTGTAATCTGTATAAGGAGCTTTTATCCCCAGGACTCCATTGAAAACGGGTTCTTCAGGCCCAGTGGACTATCCTGGTTAAACAACTGCAAATACATAAATAAATAAATAAATAAATGTCCCGCCTACTTATTTGCCTACATATTTGTCAACTCTGTACATGTGATTAAAATGATCAATTTCAATAACTGCCTTAGTTTTGGGTATCATTCAAAGGGGATCCAGTTTCTGTCAGCCTGGGATGACATGGCCGACAAACATCGCTGCTTTGCCAGAAATGGTCTGCACCTGCCACCACAAGGCTTTTGGCTGCTAGCAAAGGCTCTTGCCTCCCCCATTTTTTAGGCAAGGTATCAAAAACTAAATTACCAATACGAAAATTGCCAACCATAACAAAATAAGGGTTATGCTGCTAAACACTAGGAGCTTAAACCAAAAACTACACACCCTGGAATCACTTCTATCACTGGAGCATGTAGATGTCTGTGAAGACCATTGAACTGCAAAAATTACGCCATCTTGCCTTAACTTCTAAAGCCAATAACTTCAGGGCATTGAATGCAATTTGGTCATTCAACCACTGCAATTTATTGTTTACTTCTGCTAGTGTCTGCTGCAGTAGTAACAGTGTTTACTTCTGCTAGTGTCTGCTGCAGTAGTAACGGTGTTCACTTCTGCTAGTGTCTGCTGCAGTAGTAAAAGTGTTCACTTCTGCTAGTGTCTGCTGCAGTAGTAACACTGTTCACTTCTGCTAGTGTCTGCTGCAGTAGTAACAGTGTTCACTTCTGCTAGTGTCTGCTGCAGTAGTAACAGTGTTCACTTCTGCTAGTGTCTGCTGCAGTAGTAACACTGTTCACTTCTGCTAGTGTCTACTGCAGTAGTAACAGTGTTCACTTCTGCTAGTGTCTGCTGCAGTAATAAAAGTGTTCACTTCTGCTAGTGTCTGCTGCAGTAGTAACACTGTTCACTTCTGCTAGTGTCTGCTGCAGTAGTAACAGTGTTCACTTCTGCTAATGTCTGCTGCAGTAGTAACAGTGTTTACTTCTGCTAGTGTCTGCTGCAGTAGTAACAGTGTTCACTTCTGCTAGTGTCTGCTGCAGTAGTAACAGTGTTCACTTCTGCTAGTGTCTGCTGCAGTAGTAACAGTGTTCACTTCTGCTAGTGTCTGCTGCAGTAGTAACAGTGTTCACTTCTGTTAGTGTCTGTTGCAGTAGTAACAGTGCTCACTTCTGCTAGTGCCTGTTGCAGTAGTAACAGTGTTCACTTCCACTAGGGTCTGCTGCAGTAGTAACAGTGTTCACTTCCACTAGTGTCTGCTGCAGTAGTAACAGTGTTCACTTCTGCTAGTATCTGCTGCAGTAGTAACAGTGTTCACTTCCGCCAGTGTCTGCTGCAGTAGTAACAGTGTTCACTTCCGCCAGTGTCTGCTACAGTAGTAACAGTGTTCACTTCCGCCAGTGTCTGCTGCAGTAGTAACAGTGTTCACTTCCGCCAGTGTCTGCTGCAGTAGTAACGGTGTTCACTTCCGCCAGTGTCTGCTGCAGTAGTAATGGTGTTCACTTCCGCCAGTGTCTGCTGCAGTATTAACGGTGTTCACTTCCGCCAGTGTCTGCTGCAGTAGTAATGATGTTCACTTCCGCTAGTGTCTGCTGCAGTAGTAATGGTGTTCACTTCCGCTAGTGTCTGCTGCGGTAGTAACAGTGTTCACTTCCGCTAATGTCTGCTGCAGTAGTAACAGTGTTCACTTCTGCTAGTGTCTGCTGCAGTAGTAACAGTGTTCACTTCTGCTAGTGTCTGCTGCAGTAGTAACGGTGTTCACTTCTGCTAGTGTATGCTGCAGTAGTAAAAGTGTTCACTTCTGCTAGTGTCTGCTGCAGTAGTAACACTGTTCACTTCTGCTAGTGTCTGCTGCAGTAGTAACACTGTTCACTTCTGCTAGTGTCTGCTGCAGTAGTAACGGTGTTCACTTCTGCTAGTGTCTGCTGCAGTAGTAAAAGTGTTCACTTCTGCTAGTGTCTGCTGCAGTAGTAACACTGTTCACTTCTGCTAGTGTCCGCTGCAGTAGTAACAGTGTATCATAACTGTTCTTTCAAAAGTTCACTGCAAAACCTGGCAGGCACCTTGCATTGCTGCTCATATTAATTCAGCTATCTTGATACTTTTTTTCTGTAGTTATACAGCTTCCATAGGTTCATACTAAGCTAACTGCCCTTGCGAGCCATTTTAAGCCTGGCCAATTATTCCTTGTGAGACTCAAACCCTGCACCTTGTGTTTGTAAGGCAAACACTTTAACCATTAGGCTACCCTCACAACCCTTCCAGAGAACTGTCTTGATTCATGTTTTTTCAAAGCTGCATAATTTGAAGGTAATTGCCTTCTTCACTTGATGGGGATTTCCCCCCCAAAAAAAGACTGACAAGATGGCAGCATGCTAGAACTATTCGTGTGTGAAAACATAAACTGTGAAACAAATTCAATAAAGGTGTTCATTTGGGTAAAATTCACTTACTGGCTAGTACTGACATTGCCTGGATGTCAGTAAAAAGTTTGGAGAAAGTAATGGAAAGGAAGAAAAAACTCTGGCCAGGAAGAATCTTGCATCTGTTCAATAAAAAGCAATTAATTTCACAGTTTGGTACAGGAAATGGCTGCCATTAATTTTAATGGAAAAATATCAAAAAGGCTGGATAATAGAAAAAACTTGAACTAGCTTTTCAGGTAAATTGATAAAAAGCTGCAGAAGTCAGAGGTTTAAATGAAGAAAAGGCTGCCTGAACATGAGGCTTTTGAGAAGAGCTGTTTAAAAAAGAATTAGAAGACAGAGATCACGGAGAGAACAGCAACTGATTTGTTTCAGTTTAAGTAATCTGCTTTTATGTTGCTGGTGTTGGAACAGCAGTATTAGTTACTGTAGTGGCAATTGTGTGTTTTCTTTCATGGAATGGTTTCCTTGCTGAAACTGTCAAAGTTTCCTTTGGTATTCCTCAAGATTATTTTGAAATTCCACCCCCCCCCCCCCAGCATGATGTCATTTTAGGTTAACATTGTGAGAGTACAGCTGGAAATATTGAAGCACGGCAAGCTTTTTGAAACTTGCTGTTGTATTTTTGGGGGGAGGGGCTTCAACTGTGACAGGATAAAAACATAAATGTATTCACGTTCCTTTTTTTATAGTGTAATCAATATTGCAGTGGGTGTTTTACCATTTTACACAACACTGGTTTTAAAGTATTGAGCAGTAAGTATGTGCAGTGGTGAAATAAGTTGCATCTTTGTGTTGTACTACTGGCAGCCGCATGGCTTTTTGTAGTTCATTATTTTAAAATGACATGAAAGGTGTGTTTTATTTCTGTGGAAATAGTTACTCATTTATGTACAGTTTCCAGGCATCTCAGGTCAGGGTACGGTGTTAGCTGTGCTGTGCATACCTCTCAGCTGTCCAGAATGTTGTATATTTTCCCTGGTTGTTTTTTCACTCTCTCTCTGTCTCTCTCTATCTCTCTCTCTCACACACACACACACACACACACACACACACACACACACACACACACACACACACACACACACACACACACACACACCTTTAACACAATACTGTTGCAGACTTCATACATAGACTTCCATGTGCACATGCTCATCACAGTCTATCTCTGTGAACTAGTCTGAGGAGTATCATTTCATCTTCTCTCTGTCACCCTCCAAATAGTTTTAGGAATGGGTGTTTAAACTGCACTATGTCAATGTCCAGCAGTTTTATACTACATTGTCTTCAGAGAAGAAATGTGAAACGGTTCACATTACATACAGAAGAACTAAAAGCATGCACCATATTTGAGTGAGTGTATTTTACAACGTGTAAGACGCAGCTTCTGCGAGAATCATTATTGTGCTCATTGAGGATCTCACTCTTCTAGCTAATTCTCAAACACATCCATTCACTAGCTCCTAACCTCTTCATTCCAAACAAAACACTTGTATATACTGCCACTCATAAACGTTTATAAAAACAAAAGTGCGCCTCTATGAATAGTGGTAATGATAAATGCGAACAGAAAATGAAAATAACGCAGTCATCAGTTTAGAACAAATATTACAGTAGAGAGTCTATTATCCAAACTAATTGTGACCTAGAGTAGTCTGGATAATCAAACCGGATAATCAAACATACAAATGAACTTGATAAAAAAACTTCTAAAATTTAGTTTTTTTCTGCACACAGGAATGCCTTTTTCAACATTTAACGATTCCAGTGGACAAATTAATATGTTTTCACACACAAGCTGACTACAAGCTCAAAACACATGCTCAAGCAAATATGTATAATAACAAAGCTAGGCTGTCTTCCAATAGAGGCTGTCCACAATGTAACCACAAGTTAGGAAATTCAGTCCACAGCAATTCGCTTCGAAGTTTATTCACAGAATTTGTTACAGTTCAAGGATTAAGCACTTACATCTCATACCCAGAGACTTCATCAGAATCAATACAAAAGAGCTTAAAATCATTTAAATATACCTCTCCATCTTGAGAAACACAGCTCATTGGTTGTTTATATAACAAGCTAATTAACTAGTCATCAATTTTTAAAGCTCAAGTTCCCTATAATTTAATATATATACACACAACTTAAAATACTACGTATAAATATGCCTAGATTATAACAGCAAACCTTATGTTAAGAATAATTAAAACATATTAATAATACATACATATATGTGCATTTAAAAATATATAGTACTGATACAAGATACATTCATGTGTTAAATAAAATAATTACTCAGTTGATTATCTCTACCCTTTTTGGGTCTGCTACTTTCAATTTGAGAACTGGGGTAATGGATAAATGGTCATTAAGGCCAGGATGGTGGACAGCATCCAGCCTAAGTTGCCAAATCAACTCAGGGAACTCTAATTTCATTTCCCAATCACCTCCCCTCTCATTGGGTATTACTTCTTCCAGCACCCAAAACTTAAACTAAGTCAGAAATGAAAAACAGGGATAAAGCCTGGGAGCACTGGCGCAAAACCAAAACCCCCGCAGCTAGACAGAAATTCCTAGAACTATGCAATAGAGTCAAAAAGCTAATAAAATGGGACAAATTCCAATACTACCAGTCTACCCTAGACTCCTCACAACACAGCCCCAAACAATTCTGGTCCTCCATAAACTCCATCCTCCACCCAGGTAAAGTCAGTACCCCTCCTCCTAACATCCCTCACTCCTCTGAAAATATTGCTACCTCATTCAAAACACACTTCACCCAAACCATACTATCACTAGCTAAACAACACAACCCCCCTCCCCTCCAACCCACACCTTCAACTAGTAATCTCTCCACTGCCTTCTCTTATTCTCCTGTACCTACCTCCAACATAAAAAAACTCTTAAACTAAACTTAAACCCACCAAATTAGCAGCAGACAACCTCCCAAGTGAATACCTACAAATCGCAGCTGATGCTCTGGCCTACCCAGTATCCATCTTGATTAACCGATCTCTGTCAGAAAGTTACGTTCCCACATTGTGGAAAGTCTCACATATAACTCCCCTCCACAAAGATGGACCCTCTGCAGAACTAACCAATTACCGCCCCATAGCTATTCTCTCTCCGCTCTCCAAAATACTAGAGAGATGCATACACTCTCAGGTCTCACACTACCTCCTTACTAACAACCTCCTTTCCAGTACTCAGCATGGTTTCCGACCAAACCATAGCACCACCACTGCCTTACTCTCCTTTACTAACACTATCCTTCAGCATAAAAACAATGGCTATCTCTCCTCTGCTACTTTCCTAGACCTATCTAAAGCATTTGACATGGTCCCACACAAACAACTTATCTCTGTCCTCAATAACCTATCCTACTCACAATCAGTCACCAACTGGTTTCAGAGTTACCTGTCTGACCGCCAACAATCCGTTGTATGGCAGAATGACATATCTCCCCAACTACCTGTCTCCATAGGGGTTCCCCAAGGATCCATCCTTGGACTCCTACTTTTCTCTGTTTACACCAATAATCTAGCCTCTGCCACCAAACATGGCACACTCATCCAATATGCAGATGACTCGACCATCATCTGCTCTGGCCCAGTCCCTACCCAAACTGCAAAAAGTCACACAGGAAGCCTTTTCCTCTGTTGAAACATGGTTATCTGATGCCCAATTAATACTCAACCCAAACAAAACTAAACTACTCATCTTCCAACCCACCAAACATACTCAAAACAACTCTCACTTTAACATCACAGCAAAAGACAACACCACTATATACCCAACTGAACACACCAAATTGCTAGGAGCGGAAATAGACAATAAACTAAAATTTGACATTCACATATCCATGACCATAAAAAAGTCGACAAAAAACTAGGAGCATTATACAGAAATAAACAATTTCTCACCAAAGCAGCAAAGATTTCAATAGCAAATTCCCACCTTATCTCCACCCTACTTTATGCCTCTCCAGTATATACCAACCTAAGGCAATGTGATCTAAACAAGCTAGAGACCTGCTACAACAAAATCGCCAAATTCGCCACAGGAGCATCCTACTGTAGTCACCACTGTCTCTCACTTGCTGAACTGGGCTGGCTTGAACTCCCTCACCTCCTTCAGTGGTATCAACTCTCACTCACCCACAAACTTGTAAACCATCCTCTAAATGTCCCATCCCTCCAGAATCTACTCCAACCCTATCGCACCACCAAACCACTAAGATCCAGCAACAAAAATCACTTGCAGATCACTAAAGCCAATAACTCTGCTGGTGAAGCACTATTCTCTTGTGCCATAGCCAAATTATGGAACTCACTCCCACCCACAATTACCTCCGTACCATCATGCACCAACTGCAAAACTTTATTAAAAGTGCACCTAAAAACATGCTGGCTATGCCCTTGCAACTCCCACTCTAATATCATCCACCCCATCCAACTGCTACCTTTCTTTCACCTCCACTAACTACCTTGATTATCGCAAGCTCAGATGCTCATAAGCCTAGTACTTATTATACAGCAGGAACTTCTCATTGTTAAATTTGTTAATGCCTGCTATGTACTTCACAGATAAAGATTCTAGTTGTCTACTGATGTACTATGTTCTTCATCTGTAAATATGTTGTAAGTAATTTCTATGTTAAATTGTTAATCGCTATGTAATCCAATTTAACTACTGTATGTTTATTTTACTGTGGAGCTTTTCTCCCTGGGCCTCTGCTGAAAATGGACCCACGTCCAGTCAGACACTCCCGGTCAACAAATTTAAATAAATAAATAAATAAATAAATAAATTCCGCTTGGTGGCATATTAATTTGTGCCTGTATAATGCATTCTGCTCATTCCTCTTGTTTACGTCCTTCATATGTTCATATATACATTGCCTAAGGCATTGTTCTGTCTTGCCTATGTATTTGAAAGAACGTATTGAACAGAATGAACCAGAGAGTTAAAAGGCAGTGTCTTGGGGTGAAATAAAGGACAGAATACAAGGGGAAGAAATTCAGGAAATAAGAAAGGCAAAAATAATTGTATGCACAAATGGTAAAAAGGTAAAGAAAAGAAGAGAAGAGAAGAAAACAGAGGTAAAATGAAAGCATTGTGTGAGAATAAGCAGTAAAATGGAAAAAGAACTGGATAGGTATGAAGTATGGGACAGCATCCTTTCACCACTGGGTATTGAACCCAGAGAGTTAAGAACATTTGTATTAAAATCATTAGCGGACTGGAGTTCCGCTGTGGTGACCCCTAACTGGGAAAAGCTGAAAAGACAAACAGTGATGGACTTTCTTTGCATCTGTAAGCTGCTGTTGCATATAGTGAGTTATGAGACCGCATGAAGTGAAACACGATTACACAAGTATTTCAAGACTTGCTGTTAACTCTGCATGTGTTACACCTGCTATGGGTTACTGTTCTGTATGCTAATATTGAGTCTGTTAATTAAACTGTGCATGTCCCTACAAGCCATGTTTTACTGTAAACCCTTAAGTATAGTAATGCTTAATTATCTGGTTTACTTTATTATTTTTTTTCCTGTTTGCTAGTCAGTTTAATGTACATATAGATGTGTGCTTTTCTGTGACACTGAAAAATTTTTATTTATTATAGCTTGCCACCCAGGTTGGAACACTACTCTCTGCACACCATACTCTTACTCAGCCTGGAGAAGGTTAAAAAAATATGGAATTTATTATAATCGCCTGTTTAGTTAACAATAAAGATACCTCAGGAAATTACCTACTACTGTTATCCATGTATATCTGGAGTAAAATTCTGCAAGGCAGTACAATACATGACAGATGCCTAGAAACTATAATATTTAGATAATACATGATTAGTTGAGGTGCAGATTATGACTTTGTGGCCAGGAAACTTTGCTTTGTTGATACCAATATCGAGAAAGTAAATTGTGTAATGTCAACAGTGCTGTGATTTTTTCACCCCTCTGATAATTCCAAGCAGAATTACTCACTTTTTAATGGGTTTGAACTATTGTTTCTGAGTGTGTGTGTGTGTGTGTGTGTGTGTGTGTGTGTGTGTGTGTGTGTGTATATATATATATATATATATATATATATATATATATATATATTTGGGTGTACACTGCAGTATTTTAGGAAGGTGATAACAATTATTTGAAAGCCTTCTGGAAGTTAAATGATGCACTGATTCATCATTGTGTTTTGATGCGTGTAAATACAATCACATTCTCAGCTGATTGTTGAGTTACTGGCTATTTGGGGGTTGGGGCACATGTAATGTGAGAAAGTAATAACCCATTGCAGTGGGAGATCATAGAATATGCATTTGAAATATATGAATTTAATAGTTCTGTTGTGCATGACATAATTTACTTGGCATCAGTACATGATTACACTGTATCTGGAATAATATATCCCAAGAACTGTCACAGGAACTGCAAAACTAAGACCTTTCAAGTTAAAGAATAATGTTTACTGCAGTTAGTGTGGAAACACGGTTGGACTTAGAGAGTTGTGTTATAATGATATTAGACTGGCTGAATTTACAGTGGAACTAATGACGGAAATGTGCCAAACTTAGATTGCAGCAGGCATTATGGTGTAATATCTTTTACTTATGAAGCAACGGCTTTTGCAGTCATAGAATTCACTAAGTAATGCATCTGCCATAGCTTGTATTACAAGTTAATAGAGCTGAGGCATAAAATGATTGGTTTGCCTAGAGCAGAATCCCTGTATAAGGAACCGGATATACCAGGGTAATGACTGCTTTGTAATTCAATCCAGAGAATAATGTACCTGTGGTCGAAAACTCTGCTGTTTTATGTTTTATCTCTGTCATTTCATTCCTTGTGTTCAAATCTGCTGTCTGTGACATGATTATAAAGCATTATGAGGGAAATCCTGGGTTGCTTTTCTGAATTTACTGTGACTGGCTTACATGTTGTGTGACAGGCCTGCTTATCTTGAAGATACAGAAAAAGATTTCACAGCCTCATGGTGGTGCTGCGGTAGTGTTGTCGCCTCACAGTAAGACATTGTCCTGTTCGATTCTCAGCTAAAGCGTCTTCTGTGTGGAGACATGCGTGAATGGGCGTACCTTGGTTGAAGGTTGTGCATCAGAGTTGGCAACTGAGCATGTAAAAATCTACTGCCAATCATTACCTGACCAGAGTTCCGCTGTGGCGACCCCTAACTGGGAAAAGCCGAAAGACACAACAATAGTCTGTGTAATGATAAAAATGATAAAGTGCAAAAGAAGCACCAAAGTGCTACTGTAGTAACTTTGGTAAGAGTGCATTTGGGTTTTGTTAATAGTCTTGTAAGGGATGGATTACATATGAATTGAATATCTCTGTGGTGCTGTTGGTCCTTTTTCACCTTGACTTCTCAAAGGTATGTGAAATTGTCAGTCAGTAACTCTCTTGATCAAACTGTTGAGGCTGTCTGACAACCACGCTGTGGTTCTTTTGCTCCTTTGAAGGTGAATATTGGGCTATAAGATGAGACTATTATCTTCACCTCCTAGTTAGTCCATCTGTGTGTCCAAATGGTTCCCTGCATTGCTCAGTCTGGCTTTCATGGTAGTGATGGCATGTACCAGCTTTGCTCACTTATCTTGTGGTAATCTCCTATTCAAAGCTTCTCAGAGGCATACCTGCCAGTGCTTTGATGGTGGATTACACCAGAATAGCAGCACTATTTGCTTTTGAATGTTATCTTGTGTGCTTTCATTCGCTAACTAAACTTTATTTTGTTAGGGGTCACCACAGCAGATCATCTGTTTCCATTTCTTCCTGTCCTCTGCATCTTTCTGTGTCACACCAACCACCTGCATGTCTTCTCACCACATCCATAAACCTTATCTTAGGCCTTCCTCTTTTCCTCTTACCTGGCGGCTCCATCCTTAGCATCCTTATCCCAATATATACAGCAGCCCTCCTCAGCACATGTGCAAAGCAATGCAATCGTGCCTCTCTAGTTTGTTTACAAACCATCCACAGACAAACAAGTTTGTAAAGTAATGGCAACATGGCAAAGCAGAGAACAGATAATTTGTGAAGTGTTTTACATGCATTCTTCAGCATAATGACAACGTGCTGTTGTGGCCATTGCCTAAGTCAGTAGTACTTGACATTGTTTTATTATGCACATTAGATACAGAAGCAGTTAGTTCTTGTATTGACATGAGCTGCAGTATGTCAGGAAAAAGTGCTGCCATGCCTTCAGGAGCCAAGCAAGAACTACATCAACAGTCTCTCTTCAAATTTTTCAGAAAGGCCATAAAACACAGGGAAGGTTTAGTCTCTGAGGGTAAGTCTTTGTGGGTGAGAGTAGCACCAAAGTATAGGATAATGTCCTATTCTCTGGATGATTATATTAGAAGATGTCTTTCCACACGTGATGTCAGAGCTTCTTAAGGTAATCTTTTCACAACCACCAAACCTAGTGTCCTGCTTTCAGCCAGTAGTCAACTAACCTGACTGCGCCCCCCCTTTTGCATATTCCTAGATTCACCACGGTATATGACAATTAAAACAGCTCCTAGCTATGATAGTGCTATTCGTAGGACTGTCACAGATTGTCTAGTGGACATACATATTTACTTGCCAGCTTGTCAGTGCATAAACTTGGGGGAACTCGGTCAGGTTGTATCCTGCTGCTAAAATATTCAGCTGTGCGGCAATGTGATGCTGTGGACATGTTAGAAGTAACTGCATGGGGAGGGCTGTCGAGAGAAGTAAACCCACAGTGTGATCTAAGTGTAGAAGCAGCACTTGGAATAGGTACACAGCTGCTCTCCTGACTGCGCTGCGTGTGAAAAGGTAACAAGAGTGTTAGCTAGCCACATAGGCGCTGGAACTATTGAGCAAGGGGAAGAGAGCATGCCCTCCACTTTTACAAGACAAGATGGTCTTGTCTAGACCCTGTGGCAGCGAAACAACAAAGTGTCCAGAAGATCAATGCATGTGTCATCTGCATCCGCAGAGTAGTTGGGCGTGAATTGTTAAACAGTCTGCGTTGCAGATTACTTAGGTGCAACACTTTAAACTGCCTATCTGAAAGGTAGTGGTGTGTGTTTGGTTATGAGAGTATGCTGCTCTTCAGGGATCGTGTTTCACGTGCTTCAGGGAGTTTCTGGTTAGGAGAGTATGCTGCTTCAGGGATCGTGTTTCTGGTAAGATGTTTAAGATAAATGCTGCTTCAGGGATCATGTTTCTGGTTAGGGGGATTGTGCTTCTAGCTTCTGATATATGTTGTGGGGGGATTGTGCTTCTGATATATGCGTGGGGGAATTGTTTCACTTTCTGATTTATGCTGCTGTGTTTCACTTTCTGCTGGGGGGGATGGTGTGTGTGTGTGTGTGTGTGTGTGTGTGTGTGTGTGTGTGTGTGTGTGTGTGTGTGTGTGTGTGTGTGTGTGTGTGTGTGTGTGTGTGTGTGTGTGTGTGTGTGTGTGTGTGTGTGTGTGTGTGTGTGTGTACTTGCTTTTGATGCAGAAGGCTGTGGGTTCTACTCCCACAGTATGCAGATGGATGACTGATATTGTACTGTGTTGTACTTTAAAGGGAGTGGATGCTGCAGTCCTGTGAATGCCCTCCTATTCAGGAGTTACCTAGTAACTATGAACTCATCAGTTTGCCATCCATTCTCTATTGCAATATTACTAGCTTATCATTTTTTAATGTAAAATAGGCAATTTATTCTTCAAGGGTAACAAGCACTTCATATTTCATGGTTTCATCCAAAAATAAAGTTGTCTGCTGTTAGCAACCTCTTCATTAGTTACAGATCTGTTTATTGTAGAATTATTTAGATGACCTTACTCAGAGATTTTGCATATTTACTGATATTGGTGGATTGTAATGACAGAAGTTTAAATGGTCTTTAATTATTGAAATTTTCTGAAATTGGTAGTTTTGGCATTATTGGTTCATACATTTTGTTTCATTGCTTACTAGAAGACTGTTCAAAACTATAAATTTAAAACACATTCTAACAAGTGGTGCTGTATTATACAAGGAATATAACTTAATGCAATCAGGAAAGTGAATCAAAGAACACATACATATATGCATGTCCCTAAAATGTGTGCAAGTTGCCTGTGATTTAAAAACAAACTAAAGGTAAATGTAATCCTACACTGGCCAGATGCATTTTCTTTGAATGTGAGTTTTAATGCCCTTTCAGTGAATGTGTGTTTCAAGAGCCGAGAAGTTTACTGCTCATGCTAAGTCTGTTTTCATTGCAAGGCTGTATTGCTTGTTTAGCAAATGGCTCAGTGTTTGTGCTATTTTATTTCAATTTCTGTAAACATTGTAGAAGTAAATAAGAAAACAGTATGCATGCTGACAGGTTTGAACAGTGTTTATGGTAAATGAGAAGAAATAGTCAAGTAATGGAACACTGGAGTGGCTGGGGAGGGGGCTGCTGCTGGAGCAGCAGGGGGTTACAGACTATCCATTCAAAGTAAAACAAAGCTCATCCCTGTCCATACTCAAATGCAACTTGGATCTAAGGATAGGTAATAGAATGCTCCAGGATTGCCCCTCATGCACTAATGGATAGAGGCAGTTCCTAAATGCTGCATCCCTTACGTGGGTCCCTTCAAGTTATCTATGGTACGATCAGTTATTTTCACTAGGGCTAATTGTACAATTATCACCCATGGGACAGGTAAGACCAATCAGGAAATGTTAATTCAAGCACCAAAAGGGAAACTGGCTAAGCTTAAAATGTCCTATAAGTGAACCTTTGCTGTGGTAGTAAATAGTTTTTTAAAAAAATTGCTGTTTTTAGATCACTAAATGCCCCTCATTCCCCCCAGTGTTCAACAGCTTCCGGCGCCTATGCACTTTTGTGCGGTACAATAATTGCTACAAGAAGTCTGGTGGAGTGCTAAACTACTGCTGTTGTTGCTTTGCTGCTTTGCTGTTTTTGCTGCTAAACTAATAAGCTAGTAAAAGTGCTTGAGAGGAGAGAACTAGCAGATCTAACTGTAAAAATATAATTTCCAAACTGCAGTAAGACAAATCAGTCAAATCTATAAGCAAGCCCTGACCCTATTATGTAACATAAAGAAATAGTCATCATAGGTACAAAGTAACTCTGGTCTATATTAGATCAGCGAATGCTTAAAAAAGCGAACGTCGATTGATCGAACTTATGTAAGTGAAAGCTTACAATCTCGAACTGTCAGATCAGTGATTTTTTTCCTAGGGAAAAAAATCGCTGATCCAAAACACATGCACACAACACAAGCCCACCAAACAAAGAGCAATCCACACACATACATCTAAAATCTGATACCTAACCCTACACTAAACTATACACACACCACTAACTATCCCCTTACCTTAACCCAAACCTTAACCCTAAGATCTGTCACTATCGCACACTCACTTCACCCGCTCCCTAACCCTAACTCACCTAACCCGCCCTAACCCTCACGTCCACACAATCTCACACATACCTAATCCGCGTCCTAACCCTAACTCACCTAACCCACCCTAACACTCACATCCACACAATCGCACACTTACCTGAATCCGACCCGTAACTTTCCACCACAGCACTGAAAATACTGAAGCAACAGGACAACCAAATTCTTTTCCTAGGAAAAAATGTGGGTTTCTGTTGCTTCGATATTTTAAACATTTGCTTAAATAAGTTCGATCAATCAGTGTTCGCTTTTTTAAGTGTTCGCTGATCTAATATAGACTCAATAACTCATAAGTTAATAACCACAAACAAATTCAGAAAGTCTTCTTTCTTCCCTGTAAACTCAGTGCCCATAACCCTCTCACTACCATCTAGAAAACAAGTACATCTTCTGAATACAACACTCTCACTACACTGAGCTGTGTGTGTGTAAAACAATGACAGCAAGACAGATACTAGGCATTTCCTGTTATTTCTGCACAACTACGAGGGTAAAACATTTGGAGAAGAACTATATCAGGTAAACAGATGCAAGATACATTGAGACAATGCAATGAACTTTACACAAATGGAAATCAGCCAAGTGACTCATCTTCTGTCTTTAATCTGACTACAGCTGCTAACAAAGTATAAAGACAGAATTATAACCATTACTTGACAGAATTTGCTGACACAAAAAAAGGAACGTTCAGCGGCCGGACTTGCAATAAGTGACATGCTGGCAGTCAACTGCATAAAGAAACAACAACAGTATGTTTCTTATATTTCACTGATAACACTCCCCAAAACAACCTGAAGTGTTAAAGAAAACACAGTATATAATATTTTAAAAACATTACTGAATATATTTCCTGATCGTCAACCAACCGGTATTGACGTGAAAAATCTGGTTGCGATAATACACAAGTACCCTTTTCTGCTATGCTACCATTTTGTGAATTATTAAAGTTACTAAATGATGCTATATGACAACATTTTTGTCATTACTGAACAAGATAGCAAGGTAACCAACCATTGAGTATGTATTGTTATATCTGTCATGAAAGGTAGCCATCGTGAGTAAAGTATTGCAGTAGCATACTATTGACCATTTATTTGCTTAAATTATTACTTATACTGTTGTAAAATTCCTGGCAGGTCAAGAAGCTGTAACAATTTGAAAGAAATGTAAGTTCAAGTTTTCTTTTTCTTTTTTTTTTGTGTTTCTTTTAATTTGGTGCTTATTGTAATACCAATAGGAAGACTGACAAATAACTGTGACAGTCACTGACTTCAGAAACCACAGAAGGATACAATGGCCCAAATCTTCAATGTGAAACCATGAAGGATTGTTTGTTTTCATGTCAAGCTAAAAAGCCGGAGGCTGTTTTGCCGGGACTGTAACAGGCAGTGTGGGACTCGGGATAAGACTCCCGATCCCAGGACAATCCCGCTGAAATAGGGATGTCTGGTTTTTGAAAATTTTGTGATTTGTTCAGGTTTTGGGAAACCCGGACAAATTGCAGAATTTTCAAAAAACATCCGGATGCCTGGAGAGGAGCCCAAAAAGAGGACGTGTCTGGGAAAACTGGGACATATGGTAACCTTAAGCATATCCCAGACCCAGCAGGGGGACAGACAGAGTCCTCTGACCCATTTTTGGACTACATTGGGAGTTCACTGATGCCTTCATTCTGGATGCTGGTTAGACTCATCCCTCCCTCCTAGTACTTGAGTTTGGACATAAGCAAAGCCTTTTTCAGGCATCAAGAGTCACCTCTAGTAACAATCAATTTTAAATACAAACATAGTCACATGATGATTGCACTTAGAAGAACCATATAGCACTTGCTAAAATCTTGGTATCTATTATTTGCAAACCCTTTTATACTATATTATACATAAATAAGCATTTCCAGTACAAATATCAAGGATTTAGCTCTTACATTTGAAGATAATACAATTACTTCTTCAGACATCAAAGACAAAAATGATCAATAACATAGCAATCATTTGGAAAAGATACAAAAGGTCAACACAGCTCCCACAGTGTAAAGTAAACCGAAAATAGCACAAAAACACCAGTCTCCATTAACAAACATTTAATGACCCAGTACAGCTGAAGAAATTAAATGCTTTCATCTTAAAGGCCAGACCATCAGAATCTGAATGAACAGCAAATTATTTGCATGGCTATACTTAACTACACTGTTAACATCTATTATTTGCAAAACCCTTTTGTACATAAATTGTACTTGAGAATAATTACATATAAATACACATTCTACATTACACAGCAAAATTAAAGCTTAGATTAAATTTTATTATCCTCCTCTCTTTCAGAGTAGTTTTAAAGGTGCAGCATAATTAATTTGTAGTATTTACACATAATCGCCACTCTAATTCTGCACAAAGCAGTTAATTTCTTAAATCTCCACCACTCGTGGAAAGTGCAAATCATGAAATCTAAATTATGCAAAATGATTTGTGTGTTCGCTATATTTGTTAAGTGCATTTGCCTCTCCATTTTGTTTATATCTAAACAACAAACTTCCGGAAGTGCATGAAATGTGGCTCCATAAGGAAACAAAAATGAAGAAATTGCCCTGACAGCCTGTCTATAACATTATCAGATTAGAAAGAACCAAAAAACAAAGCTGTCAAACTCACTGTGTTCCTCATAGATTAGTATTAAGTTAACTGCCCTTGTAGGCCCATTTTAAGACTAGCTAGTTACCCCATGTGAGAACTGAACCCTACACCTTGTGTCTCTAAGGTAAACACCTTAACCATTATGCCAACCTCCCACCCTCCCCTTCTACAGAAACATACTAAACATCTCCCTTTTGTCCCACACAATATTCTATAAGTCAGATATCCTATTAACCATGCTACAATCAGAAGATATATATATATATATATATATATATATATATATATATATATATATATATATATGTATACACACACACACACACACACACACACACACACACACACATACATATATCGATATATAGGTTTACTATCAAAATCTCAAAATTTTAAACAAAATCTGTTCAGAACCTCAAACGGTAATGTCGAATTGCAAAACATCACTTACATGAAATGTCAAATCTGTAGAATGAATTTAGCAGATTCAACATTTTCACCAAATATCAAATGTGATATCCATATAGGAGCTCAGGTAAGTGCAACTCCCACACTTCAAATCACATTTTTGCAGGGGGAAATCCCCTCTCTGCACCCCCCCCCCGCTAACTAAATGTTTCAACTCTGAGATCACACTACAATGAGGAAAGAGATGAATGTTCTAATCCGCACTGTACCTCAATCCCAAGTCATTCGATGGAGTTCATAACAGCAAATGCACAGTGGCATTTGCTGATATGAACAATTTAGCGTGTAACAATTAGCAACATGGCAATCGGCCATCTGCCATCCGATATCCCATCTGCAGAGAATCTGCATTTGGGATTTTGATAATAAACCGATATATATATATATATATATATATATATATATATATATATATATATATATATATGGATCTGCTGTACTTGGTCGAATTTCATTTGGTTGAAAATGATTTCAGGCAGTCCACTTCACTGAAAGCTGATTTGACTGAAAGCACCTTTGGTTGAATTACATTTGGTCAAAAATGAAATTTAGCCCCTGCCCCACTGCAGTGCGACCCTGGAGTGAGAATATAAAGTAAGGGGGGCACAGCCCCCACAATGGTTTTTCGAAACAGTCACTAAGGCCATTGATGAGGGTAAGGTAGTTCACACAGCCTACCTTGACCTAGCAAAAGCGTTCGACACAATACCCCACTCGGGCATCATAGAAAAGCTCACCAGCTTAGATGTAAACCCATATGTCACAAGATGGGTTGCAAACTGGCTCAAGGACAGAACACACAGGGTTAGAGTTGCTGGTGCCATGTTAGACTCTACGCCGGTCACGAGCGGTGTCCCACAGGGCTCAGTCCTGGGCCCCCTCTTGTTCGGCATTTATTTTTCTGAAGTGCAGGCAAACATAGGGGGATTGTGGCTGACAAAATTTGCAGATGACTGCAAACTGGGCACCATAATTGACACTCCATCAGACACAGACATCCTCCAGAAAGGTCTCATAGAAATGGATAACTGGTGCCAGAGCCATGGCCTTAAGCTAAATGCCAAAAAATGTATAGTCATACCCTTTGGGAAAAACAAGGTAACCCCTAATTACCACATAGGTGGTAATCCATTAAACACGGAAGAAGTTATCAGGGACCTGGGGACCCAAGTTGACAGTAACCTCTCTTTGACACTCACATTGCCAAAGTGGTTAGGAAGACCTTCTACATTGCCCACCTGATCATGAAGGGATTCACATCCAGATAAGGAGAGGTCATTGCACCCCTGTACTCTTCACTTATCAGACCAATGATTGAGTACAACGCCCCATTCGGAATGTACCTTACCCGACACCTGCAGCAGTTGGAAAGACCCCAAAAGTTCCTCACCAAAAGGATAAAGGGGCTCAAACATATGTCATACGATGCCCGACTGAAGAAACTCCAGCTCTATTCAGTCGCATACCATCTGCTCAGAGGTGATCTGTGCCTGACATACAAGGCCATGTCCAACCCGGAATTAATGGACATGCTCCACCTCAAAAATCCAAATCCACCAGAGCCACGAGAGCAAGAGACTTAAACCTCAACACGGATATAAATAGGATGTGCTGGAGGGACAGATTCATCACCCAGAGACTCCCTACACTATGGAACAGAATCCCAGTCCATGTGAGGCAGAGCCCCTCACTGACTCTGTTCAAGAGAAATCTTGACGAGTGGATGGGTGATCATAGGTTTACCCCGGGAATCATCTCTGTATCACTGCTGGACAGAGGCACAGCAAACTAATGGGTATAGTATTCTCATCCTAAGAGGTGGTGAAAGCCACACACACTCTGGCTAGGCTTATAAATGCCCTAGGGCAGATAGCCTAGTATGAACCTATGAACCTATGGAGGGTGTGGGAGGCATAGCCCCCCACATAATTGCAGTTTATGCATTATTATATACATGTGTATCCATTAAATACATTGAAACATATAATGTCAGTAAAAACTAGTTGCAAAATGTGGGGGGCTATGCCCCCCACACCCCTCAATGTGGGAGGCTGTGCCCCCACCCCCCTAACTTTATATTCTCACTCCAGAGTCGCACTGCAGTGGGGCAGGGGCTATATTCTATTTCCGACCAAATGAGCTTTCAGTCAAATGTGCTTTCAGTGAAGTGGACTGCCTGAAATCATTTTTGACCAAATGTAATTTGACTAAAAGCAGTAGACCCATATGTATGTATGTATACACACACACACACACACACACACACACACACACACACACACACACACACACACGTCATAATCAAGCAGCCTGAATCCTCACCACTGACAGTGGAGACGGATGTTTACTTCGAACAAAAATGGATACAGCCAGTATTTCTAGATGCAGACCTTTCTGCATCAAGCACAATTTATCTTAAGTGCAAACAAGGAACACACTCATTCCAGGCTCTGGATTTATGCATCTGTCTCCCTCCAGGTCTACAATTAGATTCCCCACTGGCACAGGTATAGGGTTGAGACCTCAGCTGTGTGTCCAAGACAAGTCCTCTACTAACCTCTCTGTGAAACAAGTGCTTCATGTTCCCTTCATGCCCCTGCTACAAGTAGAAGAAATTTACTGACCTTTATTTCTTTTATTGGTTATTCCCTTCCCCATTACCTCCATGACCCTGGTGAAGAGACAGCATCTCCCTCTCATGTTAACACTGCTTCTCATTTTCTTCAGCCTCCAAATGCTGATTATAATTCCACCTGTTTGTCCTTTTCTTCAACCTCCAAATGCTGCAGTCACCCTGCTTATTCTAATTCCAAATGTTTGGCCTCCAGTTCAAGGCTCTTTAACTCCAGATGGATTCTTAAGTCCCTTGAGAAAAAGGCAAACTGCCCTGTTTATGAGGACTGGTTATCCTCTGGTTGCTGGTTTGAGCTGTGACTAAGGCTGAAATCATTTCCTCTTTAGTCAGGTTGGCATGCACCAGTCCTTTGGCCTCACACACCTTGGCCAACAGGGTCTTTGACAGCTTGCCATAATCCTCTGCTGACATCTTTGCCTACTTTCCCTGAGTAAACTAAACTAACAAAAAAAAAATAAATAGAAATGCTGTGAAATGAAACTCTGAACCTTTTGGCTGCTGGAGAGTACACCCACCTTCAGTGACAACTGCTTACATGCTACAGAAGTTCAAATAATATCCATACCGCTGCTCACCAATATGTGATATCTCCTTTCTGGGTCAGTTATCAAAGAGCCTGAATCCTCACCACTGACACTGGAAAAGGATCTTCACTTGGAACAAAAATGGATACACCCAGTATTTCCACATACAGACCTCTCTGCTTCAAGCACAATTTCCCTTAAGCACATGCAGGGAACAGACTTAGTCCAAGATCTGGATTTTTCTGTCTTTCTCCCTCCAGTTCCCCAGGAAGACTCCCCACTGGTACAGCTATAGGGTTGAGACCTCAGTCTAGTGTCCAAGCAAAGTCCTCCAGTACCCTCTCTGTGAAAACAGTGATTAATTTCCCTGCTCCCTAACACACGCACACATGCACGTGCATGCGTGCATGTGCACACCTGCACGTGCACACATGCACGTGTGCACATGCATACACCTGGGAAAGGCTGGCACAGACTCACCTGTTGTACCCCCTTCTCCCCAGACTATAAGGTAGTTATCTATGCCACCAGCCACTACAAAGCCATCTGCTTAAAGCTCTTGCAAGGGTACCCAGTTATACTGAGTGAAATTAATATTATTACAAATGATAATGTTGACCAAACAGCCAGGCTTTAGGATTGGCCACAGTGTTACCAATAGATATAAGTGCTCTCAAAGATTAAAATAATATCTAAAAGAACCGGTCACAATGAAAAGATTAAATATATTTAATAATAAAAACATGAAAATACAAAATATGTATTTACAGTAAACACCAGAGTTTCAATCACAGGAAGTATTAAAAATAACAGAGCTGGAAAGATTCATACAGTTACAGAAAAACAATGCATATCTATTCTCTCTATATTTTCCTGACTGAGCATAGAATCATAGGATCATAGGAGGTTACTAGGCTATTGTCCCTAAGGCCCTTATAAGCCTAGCCTAGAGTTTAGCCCATGTTTAGACAAACCAGCACCCAATGCCTCTGTCCAGCAGGGACATGGGTGGAATCCCAGGGGTATATTTTCTGTTTCCCATCCAGTTATCCAGGTTACATTTAAAAGGGGTAAAAAGGTAATCTGCTTGACGTGGAGAGGGAGTCTATTCCATAGATGAGGGAGTCTCTGCAACACAAATCTGTCCCACCAACAAGTCCTGTTATCACAGACCAGGTTAAGGTCACGTGTGTTGATTACTTGGGTGGAGCTTGACTTGTGGATATGCAGCAGTTTCATCTAGAGAATTTCTGTTACTAGTTAACAGAACAGGGTAAGATGAAGTAGGTGAGGGAACCTTCTATATCCGGTTCCAAGAAACCAACTGCTGTTGAGACTTGAGTCTCCTCTAACTTTAAAACATTATTTCTGTACAGAATGACATCACATACATCTGTTCATCTGACTTCTGGCTCCCATGCGTCCCCCATTGCTAGAAGCTGTCAGGATTTATCACATAGGTGTCACTAATACACAAACACACACACACACACACACACACACACACACACACACACACACACACACACACACGCACACACACACACACACACACACACACACACACACACACACACACACACACACACACACACACACACACACACACACACACACACACACACACACACACACACAGAGCCTTGCTAAGATCTGCTGTAGCTCCTGGAAGTCATAAAACAATTTCAAACCACCGCTCTTTCAGAGTAGCAATTAGTTCACCACAATGTCACTACAGGAAGCTTCCTAGTACAGACTTTCTGTCTCTGGCTACATTCAAAACTTTAAGATAACATCTTTATGGCCTAGGCCCAATAATTTAATTTTCTTACAATTTCTCAAATTCAAGTGGATTGAGATTAACCTCTTCTCTTTCAGTATCATCTCTTATAATATATACATTTAAACAGTTACAATAATGCATGTGCATTTCCTTGCTGCCCAACATGGCACACTGTTGATATATTTTTAACACAAGCAGCTTTACAAATACATTTCTCAACACAAGCATCTGTACAAATCAGTTTGATATACAAATAATATAATTCTTTACAAAACTCCAGCTGGCTGTGCTGGCATATGTTACACATTCACTGCCCTACTTCTGTTGGTATAGCTGGCAATACCTCCTATCATCACACAGGTATCAATGATATAACACTGGAAGGGTTACAATTAGAAAAGTGAACACTCACTTGAGTGAATGCTTTTTATTCTATAAAAAAAGAAAATGATCATCTGAGTATACATTCTTCCTAATGGAGTTTCTGCCTGCAGTCTTTTTTTTTTTTTTCATTTTTTTTTTTTATTTTGTTTTAAAATAATAAATAAACGAATTACAAAACAAACAAATAACTATTTACACAGGTCCACAGCTGATCAATATATCAAAGTTATACATCAACAACTAATATTTTTCAAGTAAGTCTTTACGTTTAAGCCAAGATTAATACGAACATGTACTATTAAAAGTTCTAATCTTTATAGTATACAATTCACTACTGCAAACAATTTTTGCCTTACTAAAAAATTCAACACTAGAGGGGATAACTTTATTTTTCCAGTTTTTAGTAATTACTTTTCTGGCTATAGCAAGAGTAGACCAGAGAAGAGGCACTTGGGTGTTTGGAATTATCTCAGGAACTGCGGTATTAAATACATCTACAGATTTAGAAATATTATATCTAAACAGGTCCTACTTTAATAGCATATAGACAACTAAGAAACCTAACACAATAACTTATCATCTATGATAAGAAACCATATTACTCAACCAATCAAAACATACACACTAATAATCCAAAAGTGATCTGAGTATCTGTCCATAGAGCTTGAACTGCATGCAATCTTCTGAATGGGTCTGTGGTACAGCAGAGTATTGGAATTTGTCCTTACCCCACTGCTGTGCAATCTTAGCATTACTATATATAATTATCAGGGAGTATGGGGGGTGCAGTAACAATTGTTCTGTTTTTTTTGATTGTTCATTCATATGAATGCTTGCTCTAAACTGATTGCTGTTTAGACATTTGTTCATATGAGTGCTCCCTGTTTGAGACACTCCACTGGAAGATATTTTATCATTCTCTGATGAGCCTTCTGAAAAATCTGTCATGAAACAACAGTATCGGATGATGTTAATATAGACTGGCCACATACCATCTAAAAATCCTGTCAATAATATAAATCTGTACAAATTCACCGAACTTCGAACTGCACCAACTAAATATAACAAAGCCACAGCCATCAACCCTTTACTAGATTCTAACACCCTCTCCAAATAAAACATCATCCCATTGAACTCTGACAGACAGCCTAAGTGACCACTTACCATTCTACACCATAAGACACCAAAGCAACAGCCCCCAAGCACATCATTACAACCTGGAGAAAAAATTACCTCTTTTCATGAGATACTTCTATTAGCTTGAAATCACTAAAGATTATCCCTGTAGCTGGTGCTTTCTTTCAGTTAAATACAATATTTCTAGTACTTCTAAACACAGTAGACCCCCTCAGAATAAAGAAGAGTCAAAGCCAACCCTGTCCCATGGCTAACCTTAGCAACTAAAAAAAATCATGAAACAAAGAGACAAAGCCTGAAAAGTCTAGAAAAAAAAATAAACAGGTCCTACTTTAATAGCATATAGACAACTAAGAAACCTAACACAATAATTTATCATCTATGATAAGAAACCCTATTACTTAACCAATCAAAACATACACACTAATAATCCAAAAGTGATCTGAGTTTCAGTCAAACTGTTAAATCGAGGACAAGCTGCACGGCCAACAACAAATACACTGAAACAAAACTATACCACAGACAACAAGTTCAATACCCACTTTACACAGACAGTACAGTTATTAACCAAGCTAAGCAGCCAGATAACTAATCAAGCACTTATTGTCTGTACTCAGTCAAATAACCTCCTTCAACATTTTTCCTTCTAACCATTTTCCATGGATACCATCAAAAATACCTCAAAAATGAAAGCCTAACTACCTATGACAATCTACCTGGTGAATATCTTAAAATAGCATCTGAGGCTACTGCATATCCAGTCTCAGTTCTGATAAATTGATCCATATCTGAAAATAAAGTTCACTTGCTATGGAAAAACAGCAGTCATTATTCCATTGCTCAATGGTGGAATTAATACTGATCTTTCAAACAATAGCTAATTTCCATTTTATTTCTCTTATCAAAGTATGAGAAAAATGTATTGCTATTTAACTTCTCAACTATTTAATAGATAACCATCTTCTGTTTGGCTTTTGTCTTCATCACAGCACAATTACTGCTTTGCCAAAATTTGGTAACACTGTCAACACCCATATAAATGTCAGAAGCATAGTCTCCACCATTTTCCTAGACTTATCAAAAGCTTTTGATACTGTCTCCCACCAGAAATTCTTACATAAACTTAGGGCTCACCAACCCTTCACTGCAATGGTTCCATAGCTAAGAGCACAAGCAGTGAAATGGAAATGCTACCATCGGTCAATATGCTGCTGACCCATCTGTAAGCTGCTTTACTAAATCTCTCTCTAAACTCCAAGAACTAACTCATCCATCCTTCTTATTGATTGAAACACAGTTAAGTAATGCATAACTACTTCTAAAACCTAAAAAAAATTAAATTACTGTTTACCCCAAAAAACATTTTTGCCTCAACAGCATTATTCACTATTGTCTCTGGCAGCAGTACTATACAAAATTACTGGCTACTATCATAGATGACCAGTTGAAATTCAACAAACATGTATCACATGTGGTTAAAAAATTATCAAAAAAAATAGGTATATTACCCAAAGTAAAAACCTACCTCCCTGATATAACCAGAAAACGTATATCCTCTAATGTCTTACTGCCATCTCTCATCTGTATAGCCTCAATCTTTACTAAAGTTTAAGTTACACAACCGTCTAAACATGAGAAATGTTATAATAAATTAGCCAGTTCAGTAAACTATAACATTAAAACATAGCACTGCCTAGCACTCAGAGAATTAAACTGATTAGAATTACCACATCACCTAACTACACTACACAGATGTCTCTATAAACTCGAAAATTGCCCAGCCCTTAATAATTTAATACAACACTATGATCCCAGTAGAAATTTATGCTGTAGAGAAAATTGGTAATTACTGTAACCAAATCATTTAATGCTGCAGATGACTCTCTGTATTCAAATAGTGTAGCTGTCATTGAAACACATCCCACTATCACTGAAATCCATTCAGAATGAAAGTTCATTTAAAACTCAAATGAAACTTCACCCATTTAAAGCAATAGATCTGCTCCTGTATATCTCCAGGATAAATATCACTGCTGTCTCTAACTTGTCATATCATCAACCATTTTTCTTCATTCACAATCCTATGTCCCACAAACAGCCTTCACTAATACATTAAAAGCATTACTTCCAGCTCCAAGCCATTTACATTATGTGACAATGCCCACACACTCTATATTTCTAATATAAACCTTATTGTCTCTGAAATCTTAAGTACAATATTAATATTTTCTGCCTACCACGTTTCTCCCCTCATCTCAGTTTCTTTGCATTTCTAAGCACTAATCACACAATCTATTATCTATTTGACAACCCACTAATATGTTTATTAAAACGCTGAATACTGAATGTCTTCTACATGCATAAGTATCTTTTATACTGTAAATGGTGCCTTTATTTCATATGAGTATAATCTGATTTGCAAATGTATGTGTAATAGTTAATATATATTATTTAATGTCTCAATATATATTTCCTGATTATCCGTTTAAAAGTATTTATAATATCCTAGCGTTTTTCTCCCCAGGCCTCCACTAAAAAGGGGTTTTTGACTAAACCCAGTCAGACAACTTAGGTACATGAAGACAAAAAAAAAAATAAAATAAAACAAAAATAAAATGTGTTGTTTTATTCTGACTTTAAAACTATGGTCTGTCCTGCTTCCATAGAAACTGCCACACATCTAGCCCCTCCATTTCACGTTACAAAATCATTAAAACAGTGCTGTGTCCATGTAATAGGATAAATAAAAACAGAAGCAGTCTCCACACCTCTGGTATGTCGCCCAAACTGTATAACACATCATAACACCTCTGCACAACCCTTTGAATTTTCATTCTCACGTTTGTTATTACTTGGTTTAACTGCACCTTCATTAGGACATCCTTGGATATGAAAAAAATGAATAATGAGAACTGGGGTATTTTACAGTTAATAAGAACTGGGGTATTTTACAGTTAATAAGAACTGGGGTATTTTACAGTTAATAAGAACTGGGGTATTTTACAGTTAATAAGAAATGGGGTATTTTACAATTAATAAGAACTGGGGTATTTTACAGTTAATAAGAAATGGGGTATTTTACAGTTAATAATAACTGGGGTAGTTTAGGGTATTTTACAGTTAATAAGAAATTGGGTATTTTACAGTTAATAAGAATTGGGGTATTTTACAGTTAAATTGTGAGATTAGAAAGTCAATTTTTTCAAAGCCATTATTTTGTACAAAGGACACTTAATTTAAAGGAATTATTTGAACAAAAGAGTGGTAATAATAGGAACAGAAATTACATACAAATGCAGAAGGTGCACAATGTGTGTATAAGTGGAGAGCAGTAATGTGTGAATGTGTGGCAATTTCTATTTAGACAAAACAGATCGTCATTTTAAAGTCTGAGAACATATTTGATATATAAAAAAAAAAAAAAAAGCAAAGGCAAATACACTTTATAAACAGCAAAGATACAGATCATTGTGTAGAATTTAATTCTCAGGTTTTACAGCTGGAGATTCAAGAAATGAACTGCTACTTGCAGAATTATGAATGAACGGTAAAAACGAAACATGTCTTAATGACATTGCATCTTTAAAGAAAGGAACACAAATGTTTAATCTAACTTTTAATAATTTTAATGGGTAACACAGAATGTCTAGTTATGTGTAAATATGCTCAAGTGACATTTTGGTACACAAGGGGTTTGCAATCAGCACAGTTTAAGATTGCAGTTATCTGTTTAAGTTAATTGGTTTGTTATTAATTTTTTATGACTGAAGGAATATTTTGTATTATGCTTGTACTAAATATTTGCTATATACAGTGTAAAATTTTTATTTATGTATAATTTTGTATGAAAATTGTTTGCAAATAATAGATATCAAGATTTTAGAAAGGGTCTTATGATTCCAATTGCAATGATCATGTGACTAAGTTTGCCTTTAAACTGATTGCTGCTAGCGCTGATTCTTGCTGCCTGAAGAAGGACTTCCATTTTGTCAAAATGCAAGCACTGGAAGTTTGAGTTAAATTTCAGTTTAATAAAATGTTAGTTTTTATAAGGCTTACAGTTTACTTGGCTTTCTTGTAGTTTTCAGCCACTGTACAGTTTATTTCTGGTTTAAATATTGTGCTGGCCACTAAAATATCAGTATTTTGAAATGTGCTAACATATACAGCATGACAGGAATTATTATGTAATAATAATAAATAACCCAGTGAAGTTAATGTATCAGGAATACAGTCTAGATTGCAATTATATGGGGCCACTTAACAGTAAAGCAAAAATCCAGGCCTGTTTTAGTTTACACACACAGCAACACTCACATAGTCCACATTTACTACTATACTGTCTGACTTCCCCATTGGACCATCTGAGAAAAAAATCAGAACTACCAAATTAGAGTGTATTTGTGTCTTTCTACACCCCCAGTGTTGGGCACTGTTCCTACTTTGTCATTATCTAAATACACTATCTCCAAGATTACTCCAACTCAGAAAAGGGACTGAGTATGTTCCTATTTTCCCTAAGTTGGTGCAACCTGGGAGGTCTAGTATATTTGGAGATTACGTACTGAAAACCAGAGCCACAACACCAAACACTTGAACTAATCAATCGCTGGTAACACCAAAAACGAAAGGATGGTTTCCGATTGTTGTGATCCACTGCGTTTATTAAAAGTAACCTTCCTCTTGAAAAAATAAAATAGTTACGAGGTAAACTTTTATTTGCGTAAAATAAATGTAAAACGCTGCAAGCGTTTTTCATTCCGAACAGTGTTAGAACTTCTTCAGACAACAGCTAGCACTACTAGAATTACATTTAAATATACCTTCCATAGACAAGCCCAAGTGCTTTACATCAAATTGCTGTCACTCAATTGCACTATTAAAAAGGCAGTAGCACTTATTTATATTTATGTATAAAATACTATTTTAAGAATATTAAAACAAGTTTATACATACAAGACCTATCCTAAACTAAATAAAAGCTGTATAATATACACCTGTTGTTTTTCAAAATAATATCCAGAAGCTGTTCTACTAAATTACATTCATTGTCATTCGCCCCTTTAGACCTAATGAAATCGACAACCCATTCAATCCCTAGGTTGTGTGGGATACATGAATATAAATCACATACATCAACAGTTAAAAAACTCACTGTGTTGTCAAATACTGTGGACTGCATACATTCCAAAAAGGACCAAGAGTCCTTAAGGATTTGATTTTCCATTCTTACATATTTCTTTAAGATGGAGTCCACTAGTTTGGCACATGGATAGGTTATTGATTGTCTTGCATCCACCAAAGCTCTTAGTGGTGGATTCATTAGGTCCTTATGTAGTTTTGGGATCCCAAATATTTTTGGGATCCTTGGGGCCAACATTGTTAGGTAGAGGTTTTGTTTCATGTCTATCAGACCGTCTGTGTATAGATCACTAATGAACATTTTAATCTTGTTGTAAGCTTGGTTTAGTTCATTCCTACTCACCGGCTTTTTAAAAATTAAAAACCTATTGAGGTAACTTTACATGTTCATAAGTATTACTAAAACACTTATGAATTTATATTTAAGCTGGAATTTTTGATGAGTGGTAGGATCAATTACTTAGTATATTTGTACAGAATATTCATCGATGAACGTATGTTTTATCTTTAGAATGGATCATCTACAGGAATAATTTGTATTGTAATAGAAACATGTAGCTGTTGTCTTTGTTATTCATTAGTTTTAATATTTATATACATTTTTCACATCAGGTGTATATTATACAGCTTTTATTTAGTTTAGGATAGGTCTTGTATGTATAAACTTGTTTTAATATTCTTAAAATAGTATTTTTATACATAAATATAAATAAGTGCTACTGCCTTTTTAATAGTGCAAATAAGTGACAACAATTTGATGTAAAGCACCTGGGCTTGTCTATGAAGGTATATTTAAATGTAATTCTAGTAGTGCTAGCTGTTGTCTGAAGAAGTTCTAACACTGTTCGGAACGAAAAACGCTTGCAGCGTTTTACATTTATTTTACGCAAATAAAAGTTTACCTCGTAACTATTTTATTTTTTCAAGAGGAAAGTTACTTTTAATAAACGCAGTGGATCACAACAATTGGAAACCATCCTTTCATTTTTGGTGTTGCCAGCGATTGATTAGTTCAAATATTTGGAGATTAGCGTTATAGAGTGACACAACCTCCCTGCAAAGTAGACTTAAAAGATCAAACAAGAAGATATCAGCTAGAGTGGTATAATGGGTAACTAGTTGATAATGGGTAACTAGTTGATAATGGTTGGCAAACTGCACATGGCAAGCAGGGCTATAGCACTAGTGCAAAGAAGATCCAAAAATCAAATTTATTGGTAGATGGCAATGCAGTAGTACCATTTGTTTTCCAAAAATTCATAAGACTTTTTATATCCTCTCATAAAAATGCATGGTATCTAGAATTAAAGCACTAGCAGAAAAACAGGTAGGGCTACTGAAAATGTTTAAGTTCATAGGTTTATAGGTTGGTACTAAGCTACTGGCCCTAGGGCCTATACAAGCCTAGCCATAACAATTCCCTGGATATTTCTTCCCACGATATTTACTTCCCGTACTTTAGGAACTATATTTATACATAATGAAGAAAACTGAGAAAATAAGTTGGCCTGCTATTACAAACAAATGGGTGACATTTAAAGGTGTATATTGGCATAAGAATGTGCGAGCTCAGTGATGATGCGCAGTGGATACATATTTGAGAGGGTCCTGTAAAAATTTGTATGAGAGGTTTTTTTTTTTAAATCCATTTGCTTTACTTTTGGCATTTTCTTTCTTTCTTTTCTAGCTGCTGACCTTGCTCCCTTCCACTGTCCTTTCTCACTGGTAACTCTCCCATTTATTTCCCGTCAATACCGTTTATCCATGTCATATTCACTTTTGTCACAGACAGTATATATGCAATACATTTTTTTTAATCATGTCTCAAATTTTGGTTTCTATAGCCTCTTGAATTAGATGCAATTATTTACTTGTGGTCATATTAATCTCAGTAAACTGGAACTGCAATCTCAGCCTTTCTTAAATCTAGTCTTGTTACATCGGTCTTGTTGTGTTCCTTCGATACTTTTTTGTACTGCAAAGCAGGACCTTAACTCAGAGATCTTGACAGGACCCCTTTTTACACATATATATCTTCACAGAATTCCACCTACCCAATACATGTCATTGAGGGGGTATTAGCTGGATGTCTACACCTTTCCCTCCATCCATTTCTATTTTTTCACTATCAAGCAGTCAGCCTGCAGACAAAGTTGCAGCCATGTGTGTTAAAAGCATGCTTACTAGTGACTTGGTAACTATATTTCCTTACTTTTTTCGATTAGTAAACATATTTCTCTTCCTTGATAGAAATACCTTCCATCACAGAACACATCCCTTTGAATGACAGAATGATTTGCATAAAGTCTTCTTCCATAATTTCCTAACCTGGTGTGAATAAGCAGGGTTTCTGGAATGTTCATAGTCTTCCACACTGCCCTCACTGAAAGACACAGAGAAGTAACCAGACCTTACTGATTTTGTACCACATGCCTGCTAATAAGCCCTCCATTACATAACTGCATTTTGTGTGCATGGTTATATCACAATTAAAGATAAGCATATACTAAAAGTATTGCCTTAAAAACTTGTAAAATGAAAGCCAATAATACAGCAAGCATGCATCAATATGGACACAGATATTTTCTTTGTTGATTCCCATATACCCATTTAGTTTCATTTCTGTATTCATCTGGTACCATTGTATTGAGAAAAATGAAATTCCTTTCAAATACAACTTGTATTTGATGGCTTACAGGGTGTATGCCTGGCTACACCAATGACCTGGTCCTATTACTGAACCTGTTGAGTTATTCTAGGGACCTGATTTGTATCTCCTTGGTTTAACCTCTTGTGGTAAGGTATTTTAATGCTGTAGGTGTGTACAGTTTCATAACACAGACCAGCTTATATTACAGGTGTCAGGCTGTTTAGACAGAAAAACAGAACCTCGTACCAGAAATGAAAGTAATGGTGCTTGTGGGGATAGCGTGACGGTCACGGGCGCTACGTGACGGGCCCCATCTCTTCTACTTTCCAACTGATTTCCTCTGTCACTATGAAGATGTCAATCACTGACCCACCGTTAACACTCTGATTGTTTCTTCATCCCCAAAGCAGTGCCTAGACATAAGTTGTATGCCCAGTTGCCACCAACTATAATCATGAAAATAGCACTCGGTATAAAAATGTCACCCCTTCCTGTCATGAGAAGAGCTCTCACAAAGACAGTTTTGTCTGTACATCACTGTATCCTTAATATGCTGTTGCAGGATGCTTCATCTTTCTGGCACCAGTCAGGTGATTGCATTGATGCTTCAGGTATGGTACCTGTAGAAGGAAGAGTAGTACTACCAATCCTTCGTCAGAAGGGAAGGTACACTAGGTATTAAGCTGACAGGTTAAACATGCCCACTTCTATACACCAGTATCTATTAAAGATAGTTATGTTTTTTGTTTCGTCCAGAAAAAAAGATGTAAGTATGGAGGCCATCTTGCATTTAGAAAATTCTGCTGTCCACTTAGCTTATAGAGAGTTATATGTGCACCCTTGTGGATTTTAGTGTGTTTTTAGAATAGGGACATGAACCTTACAACCTTGGGTCTACATGTTATAGCTATGACTTCACAGTTTGGGGTACCATTCATACACTTAGTTCAGTTCTTCCCAGGAAATCTGACCAAGGAGAGTGAACACTGAACAGAATGAAGTGATATAAAGTGATAATTTTCCAAAACAATGATAATTTCCTTTGTTTGCATTGCTATAGCAAACAGTTCAGCATATGGTGACTTTCTTAAATGAATATGTCAATACAAACACTAGGGCAATAATTGGTCTGTTCTCATTTTATTCACATTAGACCATGGTTTTATTCACATTAGACCATGTTTAAGTATGGTAGAAAACCATTAAAATGACAACTGGTAAGAATATTGACTCAGGACTGAATTAGTGACTACTCTGCAGATGTATCGGGACATGACTAGTGAACAGCACATACAGCTGGGGCAGCTGATAGCCAGTATCGACATGTATGAGGGCATACTTTGGGTTACATCACTGCAGTGTGCTGGTAATGTGAGACCACCAGCCTGCCAAGCATTGGTTTAAAGTACATTAGTAGAGGACACAGGTGCATTGCCAGCAAGGTCCATGGATTAAGTTTACATTAATGCATTTATCACATGGTCTAAGCCAAATGTCCACATGAAAGTGAAACACAGTTCACAAACATATTGTCAAAAAGTGAATGGCCAGCAATATTACAAGGAATTATAGAATTGTTTGCTTACGTACTTGTTTTTACAATGAGTGAAGTCAAACTGGGCAGAACCAATTTGTCATGGAGGCATGGTGACAAAAACTTCACAGACAAATGATTCATGCCAGCACCATGGCCTAAAACTAAATGTAAAAAAAATGTATTATCATACCCTTTGGGAAGTTAAATACCCCTGCAAATTACAACATAAACACCATATCCCTAAGAGTAGACTCAGAGGTGAGAGATCTAGATACACAGTTAAACAGTAGATTGAATTTTGACCGCCATGTGTCCACAGTGGTGAGGAAGTCCTTCTATGTGGCACAGCTTATAAGTAAAGGTATGACATCTGCAGCCAAGAAATTTATTGTTCCACTGTACTCAGCCCTCATTAAACCCATAAGTGAGTACTATGTACCATTTGGCATGTACTTGACTAGGCATGTACTACAGCTTCAGCAACCTCAGTGGTTTCTCACAAAGAAAGTACAATGTGTTAACGTGTCCTGTGTGAACAGATTAAAAGCCCTGTCCACTTACTCTGTTTCTTACTGACCACTAAAGGGTGACCTATACCTGACCTACAATGCACTCCCAAATCCAGCCTTGAAGGAGCTGCTACATATCCACAAGGTAAACAGCATGAGGCTCACCCGATCTAGTGATCGAAACTTAGTCAGCAACTCAAACAAAACATGCTGCAGAGACATTCTGTATTTGTCTTTGACCTGACAACATAAGCTGGAAAACCCACTCACCACATTTGTTTTGCCTTGCTATGAGTAAACAAGTCTAGGGTACAGTAATTTCTCTTAGATATAGTTAGGAATATAGTGAAGTATAGCTCACATGTTTTCTTTATTTATTTGAGACTGTCCTGCAATGTTGTTTTAAATATTTCCAGTGATTTTGAACTCTGAAGTAACTGTGATTGTTTACTGAGTATTTCCTTGTTCTTTTATTATTTATTGTTAAATATATTTAAACCTTTCAATTGTGACTGGTCTGTCTAGGAACATTTAAGCTCTTAGTCTACTGGCATATCTATTTGGTGACTGTGCAGGTCACTCCTAATAGCCTTGCTCTTGGTCAAACTACCATTTGAATTAATAGTAACATTACACAGTAAGATTGGACACCCTTTGCTAAGGGCCTTAAAGTAGCTGATAAGTAGTGGCTGGTGGCAGTAAAAACTACCTTATAGTCTGGGCAGAAGGGGGCATAGCTAGTAAACCTGTGCCAGTCTTTCCCAGAGGGTTTTGTGTGTGTGTGTGTGTGTGTGTGTGTGTGTGTGTGTGTGTGTGTGTGTGTGTGTGTTTGTGTGTATAAATGAAACCTCAAAGTGTGTGTGTGTATCAGCTACTTGGATAGGGACACAAAGCACTGGTTGGACAGAGAGAGTGCTGTAAGTCTTGGCTTGGCCACTCAGCTGAGATCTCAACCCTATAGCTGTGCCAATGGGGAGTCTTATTGGGGATCTGGAAAAAGAGGAATAAACCAGCCCCAGACTGACTGTGGTCACTGTGTGTTCTTAAGGGAAATTGCATTTTGCTGTGTGTGTACTTGTCACCCTCCCAGTATGAACATCCCCCACTGTTGCCAGTGGTGAGGATTGAGGCTCCTTGATTATTGGGCCAGTGGTGGGGTGTCACAGAATGTAGAAACAAAATCAAATTCTCCAGAAGAAAGTACAAATTGAGAATTGCCATCCATACTAAGAATTACAACAAAGCCTTCTTCAACAATGTTAGGAACCTCAGCAGTACTGCCTAGCAATGCTCTAAGCATATACAATATAGCCAGAAATGTTATGATGACAAATGAAAATAATTAGACAACAAAAACTGGTCACAAACCAAGTATATCTAGATAGGTTCATATGTTGGTACTAGGCTATCGGCCCTAGGGCCTATACAAGGCTAGCCATAACAATTCCCTGGATATTTCTTCCCACAATATTTACTTCCCTGGATCCCTGTGTAGCAGGGTGACTGACATGATCCCCGGGGTGAATATAGGTTCATAGGTTGGTACTAGAACATAATATCACCCCAGATGGGACTCAAACCCAGAATCCCTGGCTTAGGAGGCCAATGCCTTATCCATTCATCTTCCAAATAATCAGAACAAATTTCATAAGAATTAAAAATTCTGAACTTTTCTAGTTTTAAGTAACAAATCAAATCACTCATGGATGTGATTATCACAGTTTTCAACAAATTAGCTTTCATCATTATAGTGGGTGCTAAAGGGATAGTACAATTTAAAACTGGAACAGAATAAATACTTAATTTCATTGTAAAACAGTTCTCTACATGGCAGTAAATCCTCCGAGTTACCCCTATGCCACCTCTATTAAACTTTAAAACAAAAATAATATTTTCTAAAACCCCACGTATCATAGAATATTTGTAAAGCACATTTGTAGCATAACAGTTCTTAAGTCTAAATAGATGTTCATAAATACATTGTTTCAATTTCCTTTCCATTTTACCTACATAAAATGCATCACATCATGAGCATAAGGCCACATAGACTGCTCTAGTGGTTGTACAATTATAATGCACCAGACAAAGATCTATTTTGGGTAATCACTATCGGTCACATGTGGCCCTTCAAAAATGTATCTGCATATCTTGAATGACCCACATTTTGACAATCTTCTATGAAAATCTTTTGTTTGAGCCTTTTGTTCCAACATGCTCTGCATATTATACAAGGATTTATAAGTAAACCTAGGAAAGAAAAAGTCTTCTCAACTCAAGAGCTGAGTTTGCTATAATGGTAACAAGCAGCTTTCTACAGCTACTAAAACACACTAAGCATTTCAGCTGTGTAACAGGTTTTATGACATTGGCATTCATTTGTGAAAACCATGGTATCCTCATGACTTCATAAATGAATGCCAGTATTACAGTTCTACACCACTGGCACCTGCTAATTGCACCCCCAAACAGCAAAATCTTACCAACTGCCCCTCCATCATCCTACTTCACTGCCTTATCAGTCAAGGCAAATTCTTAGTTGTTCACCACCTCTAGACCATCTCAGCCCCAGACATCCACCCCTTCCACTGCCCCAGACAATTCTTCTATACCCCATTGTACCCATTCAAAAGTTCCCCAAATGTATATGGGCTTCATCAAATGACACAAAAAGGGGGTATCATCTTCATTTCCAAAACAACAAAAAATAAAATTTCATAAATGGATTAAGCAATTCTAAGAACAAAATAGTCTATCCCAGTAAATTAAGCACCTTCCTATATCAAACAGTTATGTAAGTCAGATAAAAACAGAAAGGCTGCAAAAAAGAAATAACATAAAAAATAGTAAGTGCTTCCACGCCCAACTTGGACGCTGCCTCAGACTTTTAATAAACACTTAGGTAAACTGGTTCATAGGTGTGTACTAGGCTAATGGCCCTGGAGCCTTTACAAGCCTCGCCCATAGAAGTGCCCTGGCATCGTGCCACCCGACATTAGTTCCCCGTGCCTCTATCAAGTAGAGCTACTGGAGTGATCCCAGAGGTGAACTTTTTATTTACCATCCACTCATCAAGATTTCTCTTGAAGAGGGCCAGTGAGGTGCTCTGCTTGACATGTATGGGAAGTCTGTTCCAGAGCATGGGCAGTCTCTGGGTTATGAACCTGTCCCTCCAGCATGTTCTGTTGATTGTGGTAATGAGGTTGAGGTCTCTGGAGCGTGTGGTGTGGAGGGATTGTGATTTCTTTAGATGTAGCATTTCTAACAGAGCTGGGTCAGAAATGGCTTTGTAAGTCAAGCAGAGATTGCCTCTAAGTAAGCGATATGAGACAGAGAATAATTGGAGTTTTTTGAGTCTGTCCATATAGGACAAGTGTTTAATGCCTTGGTTTCTCTTTTGGAGGTACTTTTGTAGTCTCTCCAGTTGTTGCAGGTGTTTAGTGAGGTACATTCCAAATGGGGCATTGTACTCGATGATTGACCTAATGAGGGAAGAGTAGAGGGAGACAATAACCTCTTTCTTCCTGGATGTAAACCCGTTGGTAATGAGATGTGCCACATAGAAGGACATTCTGACCACAGTGGCAATGTGGTGGTCAAAAGAGAGGTTGCTGTCAGTCTTTGTTCCCAGATCTTTTTTCTAACATCTACTTTGTTCAGTGGACTACCATCGATGTGATAATTCATGGGAACTGGGTTTTTCTCAAAGGAGATGATGAAGCATTTTTTGGTATTGAGCTTAAGGCCATGGTTCTAACACCAGTTGCTGATCTCAGTGAGGCCTTACTGTAGGATGTCAACAACAATTATTGGGGAGTTAATAATAGCTCCCAACTTGCAATCACCTGCGAACTTTGTCAGCCAGAGTCCCCTCATGTTGGCTTGGACTTCAGAGAAATAGATACCAGACAGGAGAAGACCCAGGACCGAACCCTGTGGGACTCCACTCGTGACTGGTCGGCAGTCTGACTTAGAATCAGCTACTTTCACACTGTGGGTTCTATCTGTGAGCCAGTTTGCAACCCACCTAGTGAAATATGGGTTGATGCCTAGCTTAGTGAGTTTTTCTATGATTCATGAGTGGGGAATGGTATCAAAGGTCTTGGCTAGATCAAGGTAGGTTGTATGAACCACCTTGCCTTCATCCACAACTCTGGTGACTGACTCAAAGAAGTTGACCAAGTTGGGCAGGCATGATCTACCCTTCACAAAACCAAAGTGTGTGGGATCCAGAGTTTGGAGACTCCCTATATCATTGTTTATTAGGTCCATGATGATGCGTTCCATAGCTTTGCATATCAGACTCGTCAGGCTAATGGGGGGATAGTTCCCAGGGTCTGTAGTTGTTCCTCCTTTGTGGAGAGGGATGACTGTAGCAGTGCGCCATTTGGTAGGGACAAAGCCTGAGGTGAGGCTGTGACTGAACAGGGCACACAGGTGAGGTTCCAGTTTACTCTGTAGTTCATGTAGAATACAGCCAGGGATATTGTCAGGTCCCATAGAAGCTGTATTCTTGGCCTTGGACAGTGCTGTTTTAACCTGTGCAGCAGTAATACTGGGTGTCTAGCAATCTACTGGCATTATGATTGGTCCTTTGGGGGGGTAAAGTTGGCACTGAATCTGTCGGCCAGTATATTGGCAATATCTGTTGGCTCAGTATAGGAGGTACCATTGTGCAGTAGCTCAGAGCAAATCTGGGTATTGCCGTGGAGATTCTTTACAGAACTATAGAAGGCCTTGTGGTTGTCTTTACTATTTGCCGCAATTCTGTTTTCATAGCTAGCTTTAGAGGACTTGATAAAGGATCTCCACTTTTTGACGAGGCTGATAAGGGAGTTTTTCCAGTCTTGGGACTTCACCTTATTCTGCATCAGTTTCCTCCTTTAGTTTGTTTATGGCAGGGGACCACCAGATTGGCTTTTATTTTGGAGGAGAGCATCTTGGTTCTATTGGGTATGGCGAGATCCATGCATTTGTGTGTGTGATCATACAGTGCATTTGGTGTATGATTCGGTGGTCATCCAACTATTTGCATGGGTGCCCTGAAGTTAGCCACCTCTGCTTTTAGGAGCCCAAAGTTAGCTTTGGAGAAGTTTTTCCTGGTGGTTACCTTTGCAGGGGGGTGGGGTGAGAGGGATGTGGATTTCAAAGGTGATTAGTTTGTGGTTGGATCTAACTAGGGAGGAAGTGACTTTTGGTGTAGAGCAATGGTCGCCCATGTTAGTAATGACCAGGTCAAAGATGTTGCTGCCTCTAGTGGGGGTAAGACTGAGCTGGTCCAGGGCATTGGAATTAATGAATTCCAGGAAACGTTGGGTAAGTGTATTGATACATGAGTAGTTTTCCCAGTTAATGGAGGGGTAGTTGAAGTCGCCCAGTATGAGAGTGTTAGGTTGGACCCTAATATTCTCCAGGGTCCTTAGGAATGTGGAGTGTGAGTCTTGGGACATGGTTGGGGACCTATAGCAGGCTATGGCCTGAATTGCTGTCTTACCCAATGTTAGCTGCACCTGAAGTATCTCTTATGCGTTATGCTGGACTATCAGTCTGGAGGTGTGCACATCCTTTATGAATATGGAAACACCAAACCTTTGGAGGTTCGGTCCAAGTTCTGGGGCAGAAAGGTGTGGAATGAGTTATAGCCTGGTAATGCAGGGGTGCTTTCTGATGCTTTAAACCAGGTTTCTGTTACAGCACAAATCTCGATGTTCTCCGTTTTAAGAAGTACTTCAAGCGAGTGCATTTTGTAATTTAGACTTCTAGCAATGAGCAGCTCAGATTGCATTAGTTTGGAGCTGTTATGGTGGTAATTTGGTCTTTGGAACACCACCTAAAAAAGGCACTATAGGGGTGGCAAGAGCCTTGGTCAGTATCTGGAAGCCCAGGGGTGACAGATGCAGGCCATCTCTGGAAAAGCATCAAGGTCTGTCAGTCATGTCATCCCAAGCAGACAGATACTGGATCCCCTTAAAATGACACCAGAAACTTAGAAAATTGTTGACATCAATCATTTTCTGCTTGTACTGTGGTATCAGTCTGGGTGATGGTAGGATGCTGCTCAGGGCTAGGGTCATACCCACCTGGGCTACATAACCCGAGAGAGCCTCCATGTCTTTTTTCATGTAGTCCAGGGAAGTACTTATCAGGTCATTCTCACCCACATGTATGACAGAGTCATATTTGTACCTGTTTTTGAGGAACCTGAGTGCGTGTGTTATGTGGCAGATCCTGGCACCTGACATGCAGCTGACTGCTACTTTCTCCTTATTCAACCTAGTGAGTGGGACATCAGTGTGCCTCACTATCGAGTCACCTATGACTAGTGTGTTGGGCATGTTGTTTTGCCTTACTGGCTTTGGTTGAGTGGCACACTGTTTAGGAGAATTATGTGTCTCATGATTAGTGTTGTCTTGTGGTCGAGTGCATTTCTGCCTTGGAGGTCTCTTCTGTTTGGTAGATTTTTATTGAGAGCCTCCACGAAGGTGGGTGTGTGGTTTGTGTTTTTATGTGAAGGCAGTGCTAGTGTGTGTTTTAGAGGGCTATGTGTTCCATGTGGTGTGGTGCAAGTGTTGACCTTCTCCTCTTGACCAGCTATTCGGGTCTTGGCTGGAGAGTGCGTGGCTTCCAATTTGGATATACAAATGCATCTCTCGCAAGTCTGAGTGTTGGGAGGTAAGAGCAGGGGGTTGTCAGTGTACATGAGCCAGTTGCTACATTACCTCAGGATGCCCAAGTTCACCAGATTAATAGGAGAAAGCACAAGGAACTGACATTTAGATATGCCTGGAGGGGTGGGCATTAATAAAGTACTGGAGCTGTTTCCTTGTAGAAAGTTTAGTGCTGGTAGCACTTTTGTGTGCTACAATAATTGCTACAAGAAGTCTGGTAAAGTGCTAGACTAATAAGCTAGTAAAAGTGCAGGAGAGGAGATAACTAGCAGATCTAAGGGAAAAAATGAAGAGCAGACTTTGGCATATCTCAGAAGCTTACAAACAGTCCTGGATACAGCAAAACTGTAGCTGGATGAGACTAGTTACAGGAAAGGTGGGAAACAAGTGCAAACATGGGCTTTTAAACCAGAAAATTGAAAGAGATGGAAAAACTGCCCAAACGGCCAATAAACTACAATTTTGGGGCTACAAACAACTCCTCTTGTGGTAGATAGGTTACCTAGTGCTTACCACTCCCACTGATAAGCTAGAAGGCTTCCCTCCAACACAGAAAGGCTTGAGGGCTCAGAAGCTTACATACAGTCCTGGATATAGCAAATCTGTATCTGGACTAAACTAGTTACAGGGAAGGTGGGAAGCAAGCTCAAATGCAGGCATTTAAACCAGAAAGTTGAAAGAGATGGAAAAACTGCCCAAACGACCAATAAAACTACAATTTATGGGCCAGAAACCACCCCTCTAATGGGGCAATAATTCCCAGGGTCTGCAGTCACTCCCCCTATATGTAGAGGGATGACTGTAGCATTGTGCCATTTGATAGGGACAAAGCCTGAGGTGAAGCTGTGATTGAACAGGGCACACAGATGTGGTGCCAGTTCACTTAGTAGTTTATGTAGAACACAGCCAGGGATATTGTCAGGTCCCATGGAAGCTGAATTCTTGGCCTTGGACAATGCAGCTTTAACCTGTGCTGCACTAATGCTGGGTGCCTAGCATTCTTCTGGTATTGTGATTGGTCCAGAATGTTGGCAATATCTGTTGGCTCAGTATAGGAGGTACCATTGTGTAATAACTCAGAGCAAACCTGGGTATTGCCATGGAGATTCTTGATATAACTACAGAAGGCTTTGTGGTTGTTTTTAGTGTCTGTCCCAATTCTGCCTTCATAGCTGGCTTTAGAGGTTTTGATGAGGGATCTCAACTTTTTGAGGCTAATAAGGGAGTTTTTCTAGTCTTGGGACTTCACCTTTTTCTACAACAGTTTCTTCCTTCTGTTGTAGAGTTTATTAATAGCAGGGGGCCACCAGACTGGCTTCCTTTTTTTGGAGGAGAGGGTCTTGGTTCTGTTGGGTATGGCTAGTTCCATGTTTTTATGTACGTGTTTATACAGTGCATTGGTGTATGATTCAGCAATTATCCATCTATTTTCCACTGTCATGGGTGCCATGGAGTGAGCCACCTCTGTTTTTAGGAGCCCAAAGTCAGATTTGGAGATGTTTTTCATGGTAGTTACCTTTGCGGGGGGTATGGGTGAGATGTAGATTTCCATGGTGATTAGTTTGTGGTCGAATCTAACCAGGGAGAAACTGACTATTGGTGTAGGGCAACTGTTGCCCATGTTAGTAATATCCTGGTCAAGGATGTTGCTTTCTCTAGTGGGGGTAAAAATGAGCTGGTCCAGGGCATTGAAAATGTTGAATTCCAGGAAGTGTTGGGCCAATGTATTGGTGCATGAGTAGTTTTCCCAGTTAATGGAGGGGTAGTTGAAGTCATCTAGTATGGTTGGACTCTAATAGTTTCCAGGGTGCTTAGGAATGTGAAGTGAAAGTCTTGGGACATGGTTGGAAATCTATAGAAGGCTAGGACCTGAATCACCGTCTTAGTCAATGTTAGTTGTACCTGAAGTATCACAGATGCATTATGGTGGGCTACTAGTCTGGAGGTGTGCACATCCTTTATGAATATGGAGACACCACCACCTTTGGAGCTTTGGTCCATGTTCTGGAGCCAAAAGGTGTGGAATGAGTTACAGCCTGGTAGCGTAAGGGTGTTTTCTGCTGGTGCTTTAAATCAGGTCTCCGTTACAGCACAAATGTCACTATTCTCCATTTTGAGGAATGCTTCGAGCAAGTGCATCTTGAGATTTAGACTTCTAGCATTGAGCAGCATGACCCTCAGATTGCATTTATTTATAGCTGTTATGGTGGTAATTTGATCTTTGGAACATCACCTAAAAAGGCACTATAGGGATGGCAAGAGCCTTAGCCAGTATCCGGAAACCCAGGGGTGACAGATGCAGACAATCTCTGGCAAAGCTTTGAGGTTGCCAGTCATGTCATCCCAAGCAGACAGATACTGGATCCCCTTAGAATGACACCAGAAACTTAGCCAATTGTTGAAGTCAGTCATTTTCTGCTTATGCTGTGGTATCATTCTGGGTGACGGTAGGATGCTGCTCAGGGCTAGGGTCATACCTGCCTGGGCCACATAACCCGAGAGCTCCTCCATGACTCTTTTTATTTAGTCCAGGGAGGTGCATCTCAGGTCATATACACCCACATGGACAGTGACAGAGTCGTACTTGTACTTGTTGTGGAGTGACCTGAGTGAGTGTGTTATGTGTAGGATTCTGGCACCTGATAGACAGCTGAGTGTTACCGTCTCCTTATTCAACCTAGTGAGTGGGACATCAGTGTGCCTCACTATCGACTCACCTATGATTAGCGTATTGGGCAAGCTATTTTACCTTGGGGGATTAGGTCGAGGGGCACACTGTGGAGATCTCTGCTGCTTGGGTAGATTTCTATTGAAAGCCTCCACAAGGTGGGTGTGTGGTTTGTGTTTTTATGTGAGAGCTGTGATGGTGGCTGTTTGTGGTGTGGAGCAGGTGTTGACCTTCTCCTCATGACCAGCTATTCCGGTCTTGGCTTGAGAGTGCATGGATTCCAGTTTGGATATATAAGTGCATCTCTCACAAGTCTGAGTGTTGGGAGGTAAGACGAGAGGGTTGTCTGTGTACATGAGGCAGTTGTTACACTGCCTGAGAATGCCCAAGTTCACCAGCTTAATAGGAAAAACTACAGGGAACTGACCTTTAGACATGCCAGGAGGGATGGTTATTATTACTAAGTACTGGAGCTGTTTCCTTACATATTCCTTTTACAGGAAAAATGTCACTCAAGTTGCCTGAGTCTGTACAGAGCACTGCCAAACACTTGAGGGGAAACTAATACGTAGACCCTGAAAATAGAACTGGCCACATATAAAACTTTTACAATCACGAACCATACAGAATACAACTTTCAAATACAAAGTATCCATTCACTGATCTCTTACAATACCTCATATATCTAGCTTACACCATCTATAAAGAAACATTGTCAAATTAGTACCATGTATTATCTCATCATGTTGTTTTTGTTGTGTCTTTCTGCTTTTCCCAGTTAGGGGTCGCCACAATGGAACTCTGGTCTGCTAATGATTGGAAGTAGATTTTTATGCGCCGAGTTGCCAGCCCTTACACCCAACCTTCAACAAAGGTACGCCCATTTACGCATGTCTCCAGACAGAAGACGCTCTAGCTGAGAATCGAATGGGACAATGTCTTATTGTGAGGCGACAACACTACCGCAGAACCACCACCGCAGTCATGTACTATCTCATCATCATTATTGCAAACTATCTCATATACATATTAAAGAAAAATCACCTACCTCCTATGTAGGTGAAAATTAAACAAACTAGATTGGTAAACTATTGAAATAGTTAAATAAAGCTCACATATCATACTTTAACGGTGCAGTGCGCTTCCTATCAAAAGCCTTTTTCTGCAACTGTAATTTATATTTAGAGGCTGAAATGTCTGACACCACCTCTTCTTTTGCTTCAGTATATACTTCTCTCAGAAGCTGATCCAATAATTGTTGCTGTGGACATTTGATATCGACAGCTAGTTTGGCTTCTACTGGTTTAAAATGTTCTGTTAACAGCTTCATGTAAGCTTGTCTCAAGAGTAAGTCTCTGCCACGTCACTAACAACTCAGGAAACATAATTCTATAAATAGGCATTTTTAGGATGAGAAGTCTACTTGGCACAACTTTTAAATATAGGCATGCCTCAAGATTTTTTTTCTGCCACAGTATCTTTATAAATTTCATTAGGTTACTTTCTAAATCTGTATTTATCCTTCTGGTTGCCTCTGCATCATAAGTCACATCTTCAGTACTGTTCACATCATAAGGATCATTATATAACATCCCTGTATTCTTTCCTTATAAGGCCCATTATTAAGTACAACGTCCCTTTCGGCATGTACCTCACAAAGCACATGCAGCAGCTGGAGAGAACAAAGAGGTTCCTCATCAGGAGAATCCATGGCCTCAAACATCTACCCTACACAGACAGGCTAAAAGCCCTGTCCCTCTACTTAGTATCTACAGACTCCTCAGAGGGGACCTCTGTCTGGCATACAAAACAATCTCAGACCCCACCTTGATGGGACTGCTGCATATCCGCAAGTCAAGCTCCACTCGAGTAACCAGAACGCACAACCTCAACCTGGTCTGTGACATCAATAGGACTTGTTGGCAGGACAGATTTGTGTCCCAGAGACTTCCCCCTTCTGTGGAATAGACTCCCTCTCTTTGTCAAGCAGTGTACCTCATTAACCCTGTTTAAGCACGACCTGGATAACTGGATGGGGAACAGAAAATACACCCCGGGGATTCCACCCGTGTCCTTGCTAGACAGGGGCATCAGGTGCTGGCTTGTTGGAACATGGGCTAAATTCTTGGCTAGGCTTGGGGCAATAGCCTAGTAACTTCCTATGATCCTATAACAACAGAGGGTTACCTTTTGCCTGTATTAATCTGGTTAAAAGATCTGATTTTGTTTTTACATATGAAAATTAATTTTTATTTTAGCAGTAGGCTAATGTTCTTAAGAATGTAGGTAATTTTTTTGGTGTTATGTGAGTATATATGCTTTAGTTAGGGAGTCTCATACAAAAATAGCCTCTCTGCTTATAGGATCTTAGTGATCAGATTTTATGGTGAGGAAACTTATGAATGGACCCTGCAGAGTAGGTCAAGTTATGAATGAAGCAAACCCAGATTCCAAGATGGCTGCCGACTAGATTGGTCCCTACTCTCTGAGCTCCTCACAGCTATTTAACCTTTAGTGATTTTTATAACTTTATATCAAACTTTTTCCTCAGTTTTTTCAAAAAAAAAAATTTTTAAATCTTTTTCTACGTATTTGGATTATTTTTGGCTTGGAATTTCTTATCCTGGGACTTATTTTACCTCAGAACAACTCTGATATTACAACTGTTGGGCCACCTGCTGCTTCAGGCTATTTCTGGATCCTGACATCCTGTCAAGTGCACTTCATTCCTGGTCATGGCTACAAAATCTGACTCCATGGGGACTCAACCTACAAAGGCCAAATTTTCTTCAATGCTCTCTCCTGAAAAAGACTCCAGTTCAAAAAGATTAAGGACATCCAAACAATCTACTGAAACTTCCAAAGTAAGTAATAAAGACTTAATTGACTCAAACTTTCACTTAGAGGAATTAAAAGTAGCATTAAAGCCTATCCAAAGTGCCATCCAAAACTTTTCAGAACAGTTTGCAGATTTTAGTAAAACTTTAAAACAAATAAATGACAGAATGGATTTGATAGAAAATAGAAATACAGCTCTAGAGATAAAAACTGATACATTGGAAACTGTTCTTAAATCTAAAGATAAGATTATTTCTGATATACAAACTAAGCTGCTGGATTTGGAAGCCAGAAGTCGAAGAAATAATATCATTATCCGTGGCTTGCCAGAATCTTATGACAATAAAAATTTATTATCTGTGACTAAAGACATTTTTGAAACACTGTTAAACTGTGAAACATCCTCTAAGCCTATAATTGTAGAGAGAGCACATAGAGCTTTACATTCCAGACAAGATTCTTCTTCACCAAGGATTATCTATACTAAATTACTAAACTTTCAAGACACTTTCCAAATCCTGGAGACAGCTAAAAGTAAAAAACAATTTATATGGAAATCTCACAAACTGTCATTTTCCCAAGATCTTCCTTCTCAAATAAAATTAAACAGACAAAAACTTGCACCTTATTGTGCTGACTTGATAAAAAGAGGGATAAGATTTCGTATGTCTTATCCAAATACTTTGTCTTTTATAGTCAATGAAAAAAGATTTGTGTGTTCTGATCCAAAAGAGGCTAAAGACATTTTTGTTAAAACATTTAAAAAGCTACCAGACAATGTGTCATAATATGTTACTCTGAATGAATTTTAAATGTGATATATTACAGTCATGTTTCATGTTTTAGAACACATATGTCTGTTATTATCTAACTTTATTTTTCCTTTTTTCCTAATATGTTAAATGGAATGGAGATATATTTTTACTTGTGATTAACAAGGATTAATATACCTTAGATGCATATGTTTTGCAGACATGTGAAATGTGGTCATGTTTTTTTTTTTTTTATTAAAACTGTCATATAGCTATTTTTTCATTATTCATGAAGAAAATACATTAGTTTCTTTTTAGTTTGTGTTTAAAAGTTCCCCTTGCAGTTGTGTGGTTGATGGAGGGAGGATTTTGCGCATCTCGAGACCTCCTGAAGAGAAAAATCTTCTCCTGAAGCATCAGCTGCATCTGTATTGCAGCACGCACCTTCTAGGAACGCTCGGAAGACGTGGGTGACATCATCATTCACTGCGGACAGCTGATAGCGCCACATATGTAGTGGTGTGTATCATAAATAATCAGTAAGCGGTGAAAAAGTCTTTTATTTCTATTTCCACACTGATAGAAGTATTATAAATATGCGATGTGCATTTTTTACTTCAGCGGAGGTTATTCCCATTTCTTTTACAATGATTATCCACATTTCCCTTTTTAAGCCACTAATCTGAGTAAAGATACTCAGTGTTAAATGCGGACATATGTTCAACCATTAAGACAGGTTAGTCCTATTGATTACAACCACGCAAGAGTGGATTAACAAGCATACACATTTTAAAGTTATAGTAGTGTTAAATAATACATTTTTACTTCACTGCTTGCTTGTTTGTTTAGTAATTGGATGTATTTTAATAAATATATTATGGGGAGAATGTGCATTTAAGTTATGCCTAAGAAACTATTAAACTCAGTTGAAAAGTTTAGATAGGATTGAATCTAAGCTTGTTGGCTATAATACACATGTTATGAGTAACCTGATTGAATGTCTTAGATCTTGCTTATTCTGTTTTAGCTTAACAAAAGATACACAGAAGAGAATGTATTTCGTGTATGATATATTTAATATTCTGTTGCCATATTACTTTCTTATATTTTAAAAGGGCAGTTTAACCTTATATACAGTAGATTTAATGTCACTAATATTTTAAAACAAATCTTTCAAAATGTATAAATTTGCAATAGTTTTCAAGAGAATAGGTATTATTCAGTAGTTTTTATTTGCATCCATATTTTATCACTAGATGGCGACAAACTACATACATTATACAGTTGAATACTGAGAGATGTTACTAATACCAGCAGTTTTGGCAGTTAATTTTCATTTATATGGGTTTGAATTATAAAATCTAGGTCTCATAGAGAATATACTTGCCATATTAGAAGTAATTTTAAATGACTATACTCTAATTTCAAACATTTCTTGTATTAGCTATTTTCCATAATGACTACTGACAAAGTCATTGTAATTAATTATATGATTATAGGTAATTGTGTAATCTTGTTTTGTTTTACTCTATTTATAGTTATCTTTTTATATATAATTAAGATACCAGCTTGTATATGATATATTTGCTGATAGTTTCTCATAGGATTATTAATATATACAGTAATGTGATTATATTAGTCTTTTAATAGTAACATATGTTATTTTAAATATGTTTGATTCTTTTCATAAATATTTGTTATACTGGTATGTTAAATACTTGAGGAAATTCATTTATCACTATATAGTTTTTCACCTAAAAATAGGAGCTTGTAGTTAATTATATTAAGTAGGGATTGAATATGTTGGACATCTTGAATTTAGTTTGTATTGTAAATAGGTTTAGTAATGTATTACTGATTTTAATTTTTGTTAGGTTAATATTGAGTATTCTCTATACAAATTTCATACTTTTACGATCTAAAATTTCACCATTTAATTTATTTACATTTCATCTTCCTTTATCATTGGGTGTTTGGTGGGTAGGCACTAGGGTTAGGATAAAGGATATAAATAAATCTCATAATACTTTTGATATTATTTTTCTTTTACAGGAGATTTTTATTAATGTGATGTCATTTTTAAATACTGTTCATTTAAAATCTGTTTTTTTTTAACTTTTCCAAATGTACTGATTTAATTGTGGTTTGGACTCTAGTCTATGGTTTCTGGGCAGTATCAATAATAATGGTAAGCTTAGAATATGCCATTTGACTTAATACTAGATTCCTGGAACGTTAGAGGTATTCAAGACAAAGCAAAAAAGTCATTACTGTTCCATTTGATTTTCAAGTCACAAGCCAATATTTGTTTTATTCAGGAATCCCATATTCCTCATCTTGATTGGAATAAAGAGAGTAACAAAAAATGGATTAGGAAGATTGTAGCTTCAGGGGACTCATCGAATTCCAGAGGAGTAGCAATAATTATTAAGCAAAAATTTTTGGGGAACATTATAGATGAGAAATTTGATAATGAGGGTAGATGGTGTTTATTTACTACTTCCATTCATGGTCTTGATAAACCTCTTTTAGTTTTAAACATATATGGCCCATGTAATTCACAACATTTGTTTATTTTAAAGATTCATAAAATTCTCACATCATATAAAGACCATTATATTATAATAGGTGGAGATTGGAATGCAGTAATAAACCCAGAAATTGATCATTCTCGCTCTGCTGTCTCCGACAACTATCAATCAACTATGGCTCTTAATGATTTGATGGAAGACTATAGTTTAATGGACCCAATACATACTGTTAAAATCCCAAATAGAAGTGATATTTATACATACTACTCTAAATGTTACCATTCATGGTCCAGATTGGATTTTTTTCTAATTTCTGATTCTATCTCAAAATATATTTTAGATTTTAATATTGAACCTAGATTCTTTTCTGATCACTCAAGAATTTTGCTAAATCTAAACATAAATAATAATACTAAAAATAAATGCAATATGAACAAATGGTCTTTAAATAACAATTTACTACAAAATGAAGAAATTTGTAAACAATGTTCTGAAATTTTACATGAAATGGAGGCCAATTTGGAATCATCAGATATCCCTTATGACATACAATGGGCAGCTTGTAAAACGAGATTAAGAGGTTTATTTATCAGTAAAGTGGCCTATTTTAAAAAACTTTACTCTAAGAAAGAGGAGTTTTTAAAATCTAGAATTCTATCCCTGGAAAAACAACTTAGAACAAAATATGATTATTCTATAGAAAAACAAATTCTTGAAGATCAAAAAGATTTAATTTTGCTTCATCAACATAATCTATCTTTAGCTGAACAAAATTTACTGGCTTCATACTCAGAATGGGCTCAGGTTCCCTCTAAACTACTAGCCAGAATTATTAAAATTAATGTTAATAGACCAAAAATATCATCTTTGTCTTATAACAATGGATTATATAACACAGATGAAGAAATTATCCAACTCTTTACTACTCTTTTTATTGATCTATATTCAAATTCTCCTAATGCTGGTAATGAGAATAATATAGAAACCTTCTTAGATTCTCTGCAGTTTCCTAAACTAAATGATAGCCAACAAAGTTTACTTTCAGCGCCTATATCCTTACAAGAAATCTCAGATTCAATTGACAATCTTAAATCAGCTAAATCTCCTGGCCCGGACAGATTCACTCCGGAATTCTTCAAAACCTTTAAAATGGTAATTCTTCCCTTTCTTTTCAAGGTGTATAACTATATAAGACTCAATGACATCTCAGATATTCATTGGAATACTTCTAAAACTATCTTAATTTTGAAAAGTAATAAAGAAAAATCTGACCCAGCTAACTATAGACCTATTTCTTTAATAAATATAGATATTAAGATTCTATCATCTATCTTAGCTAATAGATTGAAAAAAATTTTACCCTCAATTATCTCTAAAGATCAATCTGGTTTCATGTCTCGCAGACATGCTTGGGACAACACATTGTCCTCAGAGTCTATCATTCACCTTATTAAAAAAGACGCAAACCCATTATATGCACTGATCATGGATGCATCAAATGCTTTTGACAGAGTCTCTTGGAATTTTCTTTTTCAGACCATGTCTTGTTTTAATATTCCTTCATTTTTCTTAAACTTCATTAAAATATTATACAAAGACATGTATACTAGACTCTACATTAATGGTCATTTTTCATCTCCTATAAAGATTACTAGAGGAACAAGACAAGGATGTCCACTATCTCCTTTTCTCTTTAATATTTATTTAGAACCTTTATTGTTATATATTATTCAAAATACTTTTCACAATGTCCCTAGAATACTTAATACCAAAATTTATTTCTCAGCCTTTGCTGATGACCTAATAATTTACTTTCAAACTCCTATTTCTGACTATAGAAAAATAACTAACTCTATTAATTACTTCTCTTCAGTTTTGAATTATCTTTTAAACTCTTCCAAAACCTATATATTTCCTTTAAATCATTTGGTACATAATACATGTCTGTTTTTGGACCATCAGTTCCAGTTTACCTATAATATAAAATATTTAGGTATTAACTTAGAGCACAATAATAAATCATCTTCTCAAAATAATATATATAAAATTTGGAATTTGATGTTATCTGATATAAACAGATGGAAGCTTCTAAATCTTTCGCTTTTATCAAAAGCTGCGATAATTAAAATGAATATTTTGCCTAAATTCCTTTATCAATTTATGTCATCCGATCAGATAATTCCGAAATCTTTCTTTGACTATGTAAACAAGGCATTGGCTAAATTTTTATGGTTCCCCAAATCTGTCAGAATTTCATATTCCAGACTATCAGTTTCTAAGGACAAAGGGGGTCTGGGTCTTCCTAACTTGTATCTCTATTATCTGATAGTTTCATCCAACAAACTCTTCACCATATCTAATTTCAAAAATATTACTCATATAAATCACTCTTTATGGATAGAAATATGGTATAAATACATCATTTCAAAAAATATAAATCCAGAAGCTCTTCCCTTTATCTCTTTGGACAACATTTGCACCAAAAATGTATCCGTCTTTATTAAGCAAAAAATCAATGCCTTTCAATCTTTACTAAAAATGTGCAATTTAGATAAGATCTCTCATTATATACAACCAATTCATCTAAACCCAAATATAATGATTGATAATAAACCTTTTGACTTAACAAAATATCCTCTTATAAAAAATCTAAAAATTGGAGACATCTTGAAGCATCTTGACCTTCCTTTACCTGTTTGGCGTGGGTCACTGAAAGTTAATTGGAACTATTCACCTATTCTTCGTCAATTAAGACAAATAATCAAAAGTAAGTTTTTATGTATAGACCCAACAGAACTTCAAATGAATAATCTCAACACAATTATCAAAATGATATCTTCATCAGATAAAATGCTCTCAAATTCCTACAAGTTGATAAAGTGCTTAACGATAGAAAACAATTGTCTTTTATCTAATACATGGCTGAATTATAATTCTAAGATTTCTGAGTCTCAAAAACTTTTGGCTATCAGACATACAAAGGAATTTATCCCTTTCAAAAAACTATTATATACGCAATTAATGATTTATAATGATGCCTATTATACCCCTTATAAATTAAATAAATTCAATCCAAACAAATCTTCATCATGCTCTTGTTGCTATCATCCCCAAGCTGATCTACTTCATATTCTGTGGTATTGTCATTTTTCTCATAGATTATGGACTTCTCTGAAAGTCAGACTACAAGGAATGGGATACCATAAATCTACGTTGTCCTGGGAATTTGCCATTCTTCATATTCCTTTAACTCATCTATCAAAATTAGACACTCATGTTATCATTTTTATTTGCTCTTTATTAAAACTTTACATTACACAAAATTGGCTTGATCGCACCAAACTAAATTGGATAACCTTTCAAAAAATGGCTTATTCATATATTGATGCACAAGGGAACATAGTTAGAAGTCCAAATAAAAAGGCATTAAAGAATTTGGTATTAGAAAAAGTGTTAAATATTATCAATAGTTAATGTCATCACATTGAGTATTGTTTCATGATGGTATTTTTCTTACAGTGTTTTTTTTTTTTTTTTTTTTTTTCCTTTCTCTTTATCTGTTCAGGATACCTTACTTGTATATAGTGTATATATTTAGTAATGTTTTATTATTATTGTTATATGTAAACTCTCCTGAATGATTGTCTTTTAGTTATGAGTTGCAATATTCCTATTCAATTCTACTTACATGTACAAAACTCCTAAATGTCTGTTTTATAAACTGAATAAAAATTTATTGGAAAAAAAAAATGAATGAAGCAAACCCATTTAGTGTATTATATTACCATCTAGAGGCTTTTCTTAGGAAGTGCACCGCACTGTTAAAGTATGAGATGTTTAGCTTTATCTAAGTATTGTACTTGTTTAACAGTCTAGGTTGCTTAATTTTCACCTACATAAGGAGGTAGGTGATTTTGTTTTTGTTATTTTTAAATATGTATATGAGATAGTCTGCAAAAGTGACGATGAGACGATGCATGTAGGGAAAAAATGGAATTTGTTACCTTCTAATATAACAAATATTACATCATTGCCTCTTTTCAAACAAAATATTAAACTGCATTTCCAAAATCACTGGCTTTGTTCCTGTAGTAAACCTGATTAACTTTCCACTAGTACTACCTAAATTTAAAACTATCGCTCTTACTCCTTTCTCTTTTCTCTACTTGGCTTTCTTTTCTACCCCCTCTGCTTCTCTACCTGTTATCTACCTTAACTTGCTCTCTTATCCACAATCTATCCCTTCCTTTTGACCCTTATTTTCTTTTTACTCTACTTTCCTTACCTCCAATCCTTGTTTACATCATCTGATAAGTATGTGTCAACTTGTATAATGGTATCTGGACTGTAACTGTATGTTATAGTAATTAACACAAGTAGTAGTACTTTACATTGAAGGGTTTGCTTATTTTTGTTTTTTACTAACTATATTATCATTATTATTATTATTATTTTTGTATGATGTTTTTTCTGCATGTATCTTACTTCTGTGGAGCTTTTCTCCCCGGGCTGCTACTGAAAATGGAAATATCTCCAGCTAGACTAGCCCGGTCAACAAATGTAAAATAAATAAAATAAATAAAATAAAATAAAATGGCACTAATCTGACAATGTTTTTAATGATGGAGTAAGCTAGACATATATTACTGTAAGAGATCTGTGAATGGATACTTTGTATTTGAAAGTTGCATCCTATATGGTTCGTGATTTTAAAAGTTTTATATATTGGGCCTGTTCTACTTAAGTGTTAAAGTCTAAGGAAGCATCCAGGAGGAATGGGAAAGTGCGTAATATTTATTAAACATTATTTGTTTCATAGCTGTGTTTGCAGCCTTTCTGTTTTTATCTGACTTACGTATTAAGCAATTTCCCATTATTATGAATAAAAACAGTTATTTTAGACCAAACAAATTCAACCCTGACAAAACTGACAAGGCTTCATCCTCTAAAGAGGAAGACAGCTCACAAACAACGCATTTGCACCGATTACTGCAAGTTACAAATACTGCACGTAGTAAAAATAACGCTGCACCCACCACTATTAATGTGGTTCATCAATGGTCAGCAGTAAATTTCCAAACTATTTTAGACCCCTTTCCTTCAACAAAAACAAATCCAGCTAAATATGCCAACATTTTAAAAGCCCATAAGCAGTTACAAAAATCCTACATTAAAAAAATCTTAAAACTGTAATAAGCACTTCTAACATCCCTAGTGTTGCAAATGCATACTGTTGCAGACGCCTTAAATAAAAAACTGTTTTTTTTTCTGTTTTTTCCTTGGCTTGATCCTATACAACCTACTAATGCAAAAATTGCTAAACTTTGTTCCTTTCCATTTATAGACCACACATGACAATAAAGTAAGATTTATTCAGAATGCATTATCTGCACAAATTATCCTAAATTCTCAGGCATCTTTGCTCATAACAGCTCAATATCCTCTTTCTGCTGCAGCTAGCTAAGTCAAAAATTAAACCAGTTATTTCTGTATTATTAGAACAAAGTATCATTGTTCTTACTAACAGTCCTTGTAATACACCTATTTAATCAATAAAAACACAAGTAAAAACACTTATAAATTTGTTCAAAAGCTTAAAGCTATAAATGCAGTAGTTATACCTTCCTTCCCTCTTGTCCCTAACCCTGCTATAATTCTTAGAAATATACCACCTTCTGCCACCACCTTTTCGGTTATGAATATTTCCTCAGTTTTCTTCTCCATTCCTATTCATCCGGACAGCCAGTACTTGTTTGCTTTCACCTATAAAAGACAACAATATACTTGTACATGCTTATCACAGGGTTATATAAAGTCTCTTACTTTATTTTCAAAAAAAAAAAAAAAAAAGTTAAATAAAATACAATTTCCCTGTGGGTCTATTCCTATACAATATGTAAATGATTTACTTTTAGCTTCTAATTCTTTGACTGCTTGTCAAATAGAGACTATTTTTCTACTTTCCATCTTAGCTAACTTAACCTTTAAAGTCAATTAAAAAAAATCAACTTTGGCAGCCACATATTTAAAACATTTCATTTCTAAAAATGCACGTCACATTTTACCCTCTCATATTACTGCCATACAATCTGTTCCATATCCTACTACTTTAAAACAACTTAAAGCATTTCTTAGTTTAGCAAAATACTGTAAAAAAATATGTCTAACTATGCTAAAATAGTTAAACTTATTAAAAAAACACACATAAACCCCTCCCATGGCAACCATGCCATAAACAAGCGTTTACTAAACTTAAATCACAACCTTTAGATCCTTTGGCTTTAACATTGCCTAATCATTGTAAAGTGTTTTTTTTTTATTATTTATTTATTTTGTTTTGTAAATGCAATAAAGTAGCATTAAAATTACTTGTTTTTATGCACATCTTCTTTCTGTTTTGTAGTCTTATCATTTCCATGTATCTTCAGCACAACTTCAGCATAATCCAAAAGCCATATACCACATTTCTCCTAGTAATTTTGTATGTCACACCATTTTCCAAATGACATACCCTCCAGGCAAAATAAATAAAACCTTTTCAGGTCTTGCTTACCACCTCTATAGCAATTCGCCTCAAAAAATCTACTACCTAAATTCATGCTTTCAATATCAGACCTGCCCTACCAAAAAAAAAAAAACACATTCCCTGCAACCCACTAGCTGCTGACTTGTCAAACAACAAACCTGTTTCTTCCCATACCAGACAAAAAAAAAAGTAAAAAAAAACATTTTCCCTAATTCAAACAGCCAGGTGCTGCTCATAAAAGTCATGTCACAACCTTTCTTGTAAATCCTGTTCAAAAACCAAGAGCAAGTTATTAATCACAAAACAGACTCATTTTAAACCAATTCCAACTTCAGATTCACCTAATTGTTACTAAAATAATAACATTTATTATTCATTGTGTGCTCCTGCATTTATAACCTCTGGTAATACTGTAAGTACTGTTCAACTTCTAAAATGAGTATTAAAAAACAAGTAAAAAACAAAACACCGGTGCCCCAATGTTAACACTTTCAAAGCTGTAATAAATATGTATGCAAAGACGTTAAATGTTAGCAGTTGTTAGGTATGTGTACATATTCCTACTTCTTATAAAATTGTATTCCCCTGTTTCCAGTCCCTGCTACCAAAAACTAAAAAAAGGGTAGTATTTTCAAAAATTGTGCTATATAGAAACAAAAAACCTTCTTGACAAAATGTTACCATATTTAGTAAAATTGCTGCATTTAAACTTTCAGTAGTTGTCAAAGGTTATACTTGCCTTGGTAAAAATAAAACTATAAAAGTTAGACATAGCAAATATAATGTTATTAAAAGAATGTGCAGTAAACCTGCAGTAAAAGGCATGGCTATGTTTAAAGACTATTATTTTATTTGTGCCAACTTAAGTTATACCTGGCTGCCAGCAAATTAATCAGGGACTTGTTACATTAGTAACGTTCTTCCAGCCATACAACATGTTAATGCCTTGCCTAAAGGTAAAATTCGTAATACATAAAAAACACAAAATGTAAAAAATCCAGTTAAAAAAATTAATGTTTCTTAAATCTACCATCATAATTTAAAGCAAACAGCAATAAAAGGACTTTCTCACATAGACCTTGGTAATAACATAATTTCTAAAGCAAAAATATAAAAATATGGGACTGTCAAATCAATCTAAAATTAAAAAAATTGTCTAAGTTACTAAAAGTATTAAGTAATGCCACTTTTGAGGCCATTAGTTTAATTAATGTAAAAATGTGTGCTATGTGTGCTGTTGTGTTACAAAATAAAATGGCACTTAATTTCATGCTTGCAGCTAAAGGGGGTATCTGTGCACTCATCCACAAAAAATGCTGTGCATTTATTCTTAATAATAAGCATGCCGTACGTAACCATCTAAAAATTATCCAAAAAATTACTAAACTATCAAATATCAAAAAACAAATAGTTCACAATGGGCATAGTTCACCAACTTGTTTTCAAAATAAAAAAAAAAAACTTGTTAAAATTTCTTATGCTTTTAGCTATTCTCATTATACTTGTATTTTTGTTCAAATTCTTATGCAAAGCTTTAATAACTAAACTAATTGCATCTAAATCTAAAACAATATTACATAATTTAAACACTAAAAAGTTTAAAATAGTATGAATGATAAAATATACTAATAAATGTCAAAATAATAAGTTACTGTTTAAAATGTAACACAAGTATGAGAAATTATACAAAAATTAATATATAAGTTGTTGTTGTGTCTTTCGGCTTTTCCTGGTTAGGGGTCGCCACAGCGGAACTCCGGTCCACTAATGATTGGCAGTTGATTTTTAAGTGCCGAGTTGCCAGCCCTGATGCACAACCTTCAACGAAGGTATGCCCATTCACGCATGTCTCCACGCAGAAGATGCTCTAGCTGAGAATCGAACCGGACAGCGCCTTACTGTGAGGTGACAACGCTACAAAGTATAATGCTTTCTAAACATCAAATACAAATTGTAAAGGGTTAAACTTCATACTGAAGTTAAGCAGGAAGTGAAACTGTATATGACATATTATGGTCTGTACATGTTTATAAATTTTGCTGAAACTGCTAGATAGCCAGAACATGTGAACAGATTAAAATGTATCAGCCTGCTTAAGACTGCATTGCTTCTAGTTTCTCATGAGAAAATTTCACCATTGTAATATTAGTAATGCTGAGTTGGGAAAAGGATGTCTTAAATAACTTATTTCTAGCACACTGACATATTTCATTTTAGATATTTAGTAGTGTTCTGATGAATAACTATATTTACAGCTTGTAGTAGTAAACAACTTTTTATTGGATGCTGGCAGTGGACTGATAGATAACACTTGCTATTTTCACTTGTATTATCCTATAAAAACATCTGGATGGACTTGTTCAGGGATCCTTTACTGACTTTGGTTCTGTCTCCCACACGTGTGATCTAATAAATGGTTAAACTTTGCAGAGATTAAAGTTATTTCATTTCATGATTAATATGTTTGAACCTTAACATGCCAAAGGCAGTTGCCCCCTTTGCCCCACCCTTGTTATGGCTCTGTGCTTTTCTCCATTAAACAATAGAAATTCCTAGTGAAGTCTTTTCGTGTAACAACACCTCTGGATGGACTGAGTGCAGTTGTAAGGGTTCACAAAGGAAAATAAATCCAGGTGCTTAGATGCTAAAATTTGAGATTCTAAACTCTGACACTCTTATAGATGCAGGGGATAGTTTTAGTTGAGAATGAGTAAGAAGCCTCATAGTTTGGAAAAATGCAACAAAAGTTAGCGATATAATATTTTATTCAAAATGAAATGGGACGAGTGTTCAAAGAGCTTTGAAAAGTGCGACTGATGCACATCTACTACTTATTACTAGTCATGGTTCCTGACATGAAGTAATGTCATAGTTTAGGTACTACTTAATAAGAGATCGTTTGCTATCTCCATTTATAACGGCCTCATAGGTGCAGATTATACTGCAAATGGTGATTCACAGAGCCCAGTGTTAGTGCCTCCGACTCTTCTTACATTACTCTCAGGCACAGGTTACATTAAAATGATGGTCCATAGGACTCAATCTTATCCTCATTGTCTTTTTTGCCCTGTATTAATAGTCTCCCTCCCTTGGAACATTCCTCACCTCAGCATAAGCTTATGCATAGGTGATATTTTCTTCATGTATACTCATAATTCACCACAACAAGCAACCTCATTATTTTTTATTTAAGAATGAAAATGTATTAAGTAATGTCAGGTTTACATGACAAACATTTGGCATTAATGTTTTTGAACAATACAGTAACACCACATATGAAACAAGTAACCTCATCATTATAGTATGATTTCTCATTAATCTGGAATCTTCTATATGATAGCCAACTAACAATCACTTTGAATCCTCTATTATGATGTTAGCACCACCCAAGAGACTGTCAAGACTGACAGATATTCCCCTGTCTCATGCCTCTGACCCCTGCAGAACTTTGATTCCTTTTAATACACTATAAAATATGTACTTAATACTCAAACCTTCAAAGAGTTCACTGGCAGATACTGTCCCATTAATCTGACCTAATAAACTCTTTCATTCTGACTTCCAACTCCTTTCTCATACTAACTTAACTACTGTAGTCATATGTGAAAATGCCTGTCATAAGCATGCTCTTGTATCTTGGAACAGGTTAAATATATAGAATTATGATTGGGTCACCGACTGTACCTTACTTACTCTGTGTTCAGGAAATGATTGTCAAGAAATTGGAGAACCTCAGCATCTATGTTGGGAACACATAGTATGTAGTTATAATCGGAGATCTAATCATAATTCTTTGCAATGCATGGACATTTATCTTCTCTTTTTACTACAAATTAGTCAGACATAATCTAAAAAAAATGTTTTGTGCTGGTAAAGCAGTGGGGGTGATGTTGATGTCATTTCATATTCCCCATGCACGGGAAGCTGTTTAATTCAAAATGCCCTGTGTAATTTAGTAGACAGCAGGTATGAATGAGAGGTGAAAAAATATTTCTACCTGCTACTGCTGTTTACTGCTCAGCACTGTGTGCTTTAGTGTAGACTAGACCCTAACAACACGTAAGGGTTGATTAGCAATTAAGCACCACTCTAAATGTTGTTAAGGTTGGGTCTTGTGCTATAGCAATGCTGAACCAGGTTGTAATTTGGCCATTTTTAGGGTACTCATGGTGCCTCATGGACGACAAGGCAATTACAGCCCTGACTACCTTAATGGGTTCAAGAAAGAAGTTTAAAAACTATCAGGTTAAAGAATACCACTGCACTTGCTTTAGAGATATTAATTAATGTTTGATCGATTATCCTTAGTTCCTCTCCATGTATTAGTACACAGTCAGATAATACATTACAGCTGAAATAATGCTGCAGCTGTTTGTTCTGAAAACTTGCATTTGTTTGAATTTTTGTAAGTAATGTTTATGCCTTTTCATATTCAGACACTTCATTATACTAGTGCTAATGGGACAGTTCTCTGGTCTGAAAACTTGTGTATGTCTTGAAAATGTTCCAAATATATATGAAAATGTTCCAAATATATATATATATATATATATATATATATATATATATATATATATATATATATATATATATATATATCTACTTCAATCCATCAAACTTTTACAAGTTCAAACCACATATGGCCGAGACCATATGTTCGAACTTGTAAAAGTTCGAAAACTGACATAAACCTACAAAAAACAAAAAAACATAAAATTAAACATCTATAGCGGGGGGGCATAGCCCCCTGCACCCCCCATACCCCCTTACTTAAATATACCAACTCTGAGATCGCACTACATTGCAGAAATGGGGGATCTTCCCTTTCCGCTCTGTACGGAGATCTCCATTCAGTCAGATCGGACTTTTATAAGTTCGAGCATATGGTCTCGGCCAT